>NW_009231242.1:45111-81103 GCF_000690835.1 Fulmarus glacialis | reverse complement strand
GAGAAAAGAAGGCTTAGGGGAGACCTTATCACCATGTTCCAGTATTTAAAGGGTGGCTACAAAGAAGGTGGAGATTCCCTTTTTACAAAGAGTCACATGGAAAAGATGAAGGGTAATGGGTACAAGTTACTCCTGGGGAGATTGGACACAAGAGGAAAATTTGTCACAATGAGAATAATCAACCATTGGAATAATCTCCCCAGGGAAGTGGTGGATTCCCCAACACTGGACACTTCTAAGATTTGGCTGGTCAGGGTGCTGGGCCATCTTGTCTAGACCCTGCTTTTGCCAAGAAAGGTTGGACCAGATGATCCTCGAGGTCCCTTCCAACCAGGTATTCTATGATTCTGTGATTCCTCTCAGGGTGGCTGAGCATGCGCACAGCAGCTCATCGCAGCTGCTTAGACCATGCCAAATTGGCACCTAATGGGTCAATTTCCCAGGATCAGTGGATTACCCCACACCTGGGTTTTCCAGCACACCTGAACATGCTGTCCTCATAAAAAGACTGTGAGCAGAATAGTAAAAGGATGAGTAAACCGTTTTGCACAAAGCTAATAAAAATCTTTATAGGGATTTTAATTGAGTGCTGCATTTAATTAGCTTTTCCCACGCTTTCAGCTTTGCCTTCTGGATTTACAGGGCTGAGGTCAGTGAGGGCAGGTAGCGCGGTAGGTGTAACCCATGCCAGCACTTCCCAGCAGCTCTGCATGTTGGCTGAGCAGCGCTCCCCTCAGCCACCCCCGTTGCTGCCTACTTTACAGCTGGGAAGGATCCTGTTGGTTTGCTTTTGCAAGCAGTGGATCCCAGTGGCTGACATTTCCAGGGGCTTATTTTATTTTATTGGATTGATGAAGGATCTCCAGTAGAGAGAGGTCATCAGTGACCATGGTCCTCATGCCTGTGGTGTTAGAGATGGCCCTTCTGCTGCCCCTGCACACCGTGCCAGGAACAGTAGACAAGCACAACCAGAAAAAAGGGGGAAAATGTGTTCACCTGCAATGAAAGCGTGTTATATGTGGAAAATAAATTGGGCAGTGGACACCTGATGGTATTTCAGTAGAGCTGGATGACACAGGGATTGACTTCTTCACAAAGCTTTAAGATTGCAAAGTTCTTACAGTTGTGCTCTGGGACAAAACCCCCAAATCTTTATTGTTTCACTTTACAAACCAGCCAGTAGCCACTATCCTTATACCACAGGAAATTTCGTCAGTGGATGGAAAGAGAAAGGTTACTTTATTCCTCCTTCCTACTCCCCCAGATGAGGGGCTGTCAGGTACGGTTTCAGCATGGACCCTTGCGAAGGAGACGTACGGACAGGCAGAAATGCCCTCATCTCATGGGACGACACTCCCCTGGTGCTGGGGCCACCTCTCTCGAGCGCTCCTGCATGAGGACAACGGCTTTGGGGGCCATTTTGCACCGTCTGAGACAGCCGGCACAGAGGACGGTGCCTGTGTGCCCAGGGGAAGACTGATGGAGGTGGGTCCGGGGGGCTCGTGCCGCGCAGTGCCACGCAGGGACGCGCCAGCGCTTAGGCTGGTTGCTAAAGGAAATAAATTTTAAAAAGCAGATGATTTAATTAGAGCGCCAGGCTCCCTCATTGTAATGCTGTGTCTCTAGATATTTTTACTATTTTATTAACAAGTCTCTCTTACTTATTTCTTTCCCGTTACTTGACAGATGCTTTCACTGGGGTTATATAAAGTCCTATTTTCATCCCTGCTTTGCCTAGAAATAGATTAAAGAAAAGCTGAAATACAGATTAATAATGATATGCAGAGTGAAATATTTACCGCATATATTTTTAAAATAAAAAAATGCAATTTTAAACCAATTTTACAAGAGTTGATGCAGTATCTGCGTACTTAGGAGTGGTTTCTCCAGGGAAGCAGCTCTTTTGCTGAGGCTGGCAGGAGCTCCGCACTGCCAGGGGAGTGCCGGAGCGAAATGCCTCTCCTTACACAGGCACACAGAAATGGGAAAAACCCCTCAGAGAATTTCAGTTCTGCTGTTGTCAGGCAGCAAATTAGGCTGAGACTAGATGGGCTCCCATTAAAATTCTGCTAGACGTGTTTCTGAGCAGTCAGACTGAAATTATATAGGGTGACACAAGTTCACCAAAATTCTCTGGGTAAAGATAGCTCTCCTTATTGCTGGGTTCAAACAAACACTCACAGAAGGCAGAAGCTTGCTGGCAATGGCGTCCTTGCACGCTTGCTTGGCTGGACAGTCAAAGTGATCAATAGATGTTACAGGTACGTTTTGAAAGCAGCTATGTGCTTTCTTACAACCCAAGCCACCTAAAGTACAAGTTCTTTTAAAGCAAACCATGGTCATAGCAGCCACAGGACATAAGTAGCATCATTTTCAATTGTTTAAATATTAGTTACAACCCTTCAACATTAACAATGTCATCAAGATCATAGCAACTCTATAAATACCTTCTCAACCCTCCTACCTCATCAGTTGGCTTTATCACTGAATAAATACGTCATCGTTCTGTTGACATTAATTACAATCCAACATCGGAATGCATCCTTTGGCTTTGTGTTTTTTTTTGTCCAGTTTAAAAAACGTACAGAGGGATGCGGTTTAGCTCCATTTAAGGTATCTGAATGCATATTCTTATGTGAGCAAGGTATCAAAGTTCCCATTGCTGCCAATGGACATCTAGGGAAAGCTCAGTTCAGCTGCCTGAATGCAGGCATTTGGATATCTAAGCCTGGACCCAAATCCTGCCTTTTGTGGGAAAGATAACTAATCTCCGTATTCTACCCCATGCCCACCTCCGATGCACCAGCTGACATAGCTCCCAGATTTTCAAGGACGCATTTTCTTTCTGCTTGTTCTACTACAATTGCCCAAAACTTCGATACAGTCACTGTGAGGCAAGGCTTTGGGGATAGAGGGAAATGAGAAAAAGTCTGCTTGAGGTCATTTAGCAGTGGTTATCTTTTACAGAAAAACTTATTTCAGCACAAAATGAAAGGCTAATCAAAGCCAAATTTAGTCTTACAAGAACTTTGAAAGTCTCGGCTGTGCTCAAGAAGATTTTCTCCAAACCTGTATGTTTATATTACATTGATCAAAATAAATGTAAGTTCAGAAAATATTCAACTTTGCATTTATTTTGGCGTAACTATGGTTCATAAATAGGCCTCAGGAATCATCATCTTCTTCAAAGAAACATCTGTAAAAACCAAAAGTAGTCTAAGGGAGGGTATTTGGCAGCAAAGTCCACTCTTGCCAGATGCAGAAGGATCTCCCCATAGCACCTGGGACCACAGATCCTCACCATGCAGTGGACGACTCTGACTTTTGCCTCCTGCCATCTTAACACCAGAACGGGCAATACATCACCACGTGTGAAACACAGGCCATGGTGTCACCTGTGGGCAACAAAGGTCCCACCTTCTGAGTGCTAATACGGAACCCAAAAAATACATCATGAGCGCGCTTTCCTCTGCAAGGGCTGGATTTCTTTTTGACTGAAAATATGCTTATTGCTAATGAAGTACTAATATGGTTGTGCCTGGTTTCATGTATCAAAAAACAGCAGAACATCCTTGAACTGTTCTTGAGGGAAGGACCAGAGAGTCAGGGAACAGGGCGAGGTCAAGGTTCCCTGAGAAGCTGCTTTTAACAAACAGCATTTAATGAACAGCAAGCAGTGGATGTTACAGACTCTGTGTAGTTTAACTAAGAGAGGCCATAACCCTCTGGAGTTTACAAGTGCTTTGTATGAACTAAAACAATTTGGCTGACATCTGCCTCTACAGCAGATTTCCCACAGCATCCAGCTATTCCAGTTTATTCATAACTGAAAAACATCAGAGACATCTGCTTTAAAAGCGGAAGCAGGTTACAGCTGCGTGGTCTTGATTTTATTTTTCAAAGCAATGGGATCATCTTCTTTTCAAAATGACCTTTAATTAATCTCCTTCTTCTAACTACCTCTACAAATACTAACGTTGTCCATGGCTTGTTACCACAGTAAATTACTGAACCAGAAACAATACAGAATGCCCTTCTTTTTGAGGAGATTACCAGGGATGCAGCGGCAGCAGCAGCAGGAAGGAGCACGAGAGGCACGGTGCTTAGCAGAAATAGCACTGACATGAGAAGTGATAACCTTTAAAAATGTTTCCTATGAAATGGAGATCAGGTAAGAACATAATCAGGCCTTTACTGACACAAGATCGTAGGAAAAAAATCTTACGTTGACAACACTCACAAACCTTTCTGCTCAACTGGCATTTCATCTGGTTTAGGTGAAGGGAAGGAAGATCAAGCAATGGAGCAAGTGAATCCTTTCCCACTGGCCAACTCCCTTCATAAAGTGTTTTGTAAATGATGATGCATTGAAATAAAGCCTTGTTCACCTGGGAAGTGAAATATCACTGCCTGTTTTTTCTTGGTGCACTTTTGTTTCAAAGGAAGCCCAGGTTTCTTTTGTATTTTCTGCTATGCTTTCATCGGCTGTCCTGTTCATAACACCCTATTTTCAGCTTCATGTAATCTCTTGTCTTGGATTTGCAGACAGCGGTGTTACCCCTCTGAGAAGGTAACTGGCTAGCTGCAGGGACAAGAGAGGTCACCCAAAGCTTGTGTTCCTACTAAAATTACTACAATAAATCGTTTATCACCTCTGAGGAAAATATCTGCTGATAGAAAGTACCTTTCTCAGATACTTATAAAGCAAAATTGCATTGGCCCCACCAGATGGCAAGTAATGTGGCAAAACCTTTTGGTTTTTTACTCCTCTCTTTATCCAAACCTGGGCTTGGTCACTTCTCCTCAAAGGTGTATCCTCCAGAAAACACGTTTGCTCCCTGAAACAAAGCAGCAGTGCACGTGTCTGCTCAAGTGCAAACTTCAAAAGAGATCCGCACCCTCCAGCAGTGACAGATCCAGGCAGACCCGAGCCCCAGAGACATTTTGCGTAGCCTCCAGTCGATAGGAGGTTGTACCTGCCCCGTTGCCCTACCCCTGCTGCAGCGCCAGGACTGATGCTGCCCTCAGCCTGGGCGTCCCTCCAACACCAGGAAAGCATCACCATAGGGCACCGGGTTGCAGAGGATCTGGATGGTGTTGAGATGGTGCCTCTGTGGGAAGTGGGACAGTGTGCCAAGAACATGTCCAGGCTAACGATTTGTGACTGAGCAGCAAAGGGAGAGCAGGATGTGCTGTGAGCTCAAAAACAGAGTGAAGAAAACATGTTAGAGGATGAGCTTTGACATGCTTTGCGTATGGGAAAAGAGCTTACCTGGAGCTGAGTAGAGGAATCAAGGCACAAGCAGGATGGCATGTCTCAGAAAACATGTAAGGTAAGCAAACTGAAACCAGTATGAACCAAATAGTTCAAGTGAAGTTTGGAGGCTCTTTTGGGGAATGGAGCCTTGCAAGGGCAGCTGTACCTAGGAAACCATATCATTAATGCCATGTAATGCTGAGATTGCATGTGTAATGGTATCAGAAATACCGAATTTGGAAATGGTTGTAGCAAAATAAAAAATAACAGGGTGTTTTTTTTTGGGAGGAGACTGGGCGGAGAAAGGGAAGTAAAGGTGGTGAAAAGGAGAGCAGAGATGGAAAAAAAATACGGAGAACAAGGCATGAAATCAGTCAGTGAACAACAGGAGGTGGGATGTTCGATGGCAGGAGCATGGACACCTACAGGCAGTGCTGAAGCTGACGGGCACACCCCAAGCCCACTGGGATGCTGGAGGAAACCCCTTGGATAACTCGTCAGACTCTCCAAAAGACTTGTGTGGATGGGTAGAGCAAAGAGGGGTGGAATTGCACTGCAGTAACACGTGGCGTGGGAGGGCGCAGGGAGGGGTGGCAGAGCTGGGGACCCTTTGGAAATGACCAAGGAGTGATCTGCCAGACTGTCATAGTTTCTCATTACAGCTTTCAGTCTCATAAACAGATAGATAAAACTGCAGTCAATCACTGGAAAAATCATAGTTCTGTCACCCAGTCTAAGAAATAAATATAATAAAAAAATTTATATCACCTATTCTAAAAAAAAAAAAAAAATTGCATGAGGTTTTGAACATCCTTTTTGCTGCTGAAAAAACATCTTTGCATTCAACAGGCATTTCTTAATACACGTGCAGTTAAGGTGAAATATTCTATGACAGATACGCAGTCAACTTGGATTTTCCTCCTTACGATGAACGATGATGAAACATGTATGCATTTAGAATGTGACAGAGTAGCATTCATCGTTTATGAGCTGGTTGGTAAACTAATAATGTGGGACTGCTCCCCATTAACCATCTGTTCTGGCAGATAATGGTTCAGCGCTGAGCACTGTCTTATCAACAGTGCAACGGTCTCCGCAGTCTTGCACATCAACACGGGCCTGGGAGTGCATAGTACGGAAAGGCTCTCATTGGGTTAAGCAATCAGAAACTCTGCAAGTGCACCCGTAATCTGCTTACTGGTTAAGCTGGTTGGCAAGCAAGAGGCTGAGATCCTGCTGACCTTGCCCAGGGGGTCATCTCAGTCCACACAAATTTTGGGGGGGTCTCAGACTGTGCAAAGGTGGAGTGCTGGCCCCGCTCAAAATTACTGCTACTGCATCAGTCAGAGACGTGTTGTTCTCTTGCCTGCATGAATGTTTAGAAGAAATCTGGCTGTGATGATGATGATAATTGGCTGTTAATTTGGAGAGCTTGACAAAATAAACAAAAGGCAAATAGCCGTTGCAGGAAGAAAAGGTGCATTTTCCAGCAGTACTAATAACACTGAATTCAAATGAAGAGCAAGGACAGCTTTCCATGGCTCTCACTGAATGCCTTGAAACACAGAGACTCCTATGCATTATATTATATTTAGATTTTAAAAACATATATAAATATGAGCGTGATCCAATTTGAGGGGGCTGGCTGGCTTGAGGTGGGACAGGGATGGAGTTATGCCCCTATCTTTGCATTAGGTTTGTGTGGCAAGGTGTTGGTAGCGGAGGGGCTACAGGGGTGGCTTCTGTGAGAAGCTGCTAGAAGCTTCCCCTATGTCCAGGCTCCCGGCAGAACCTGTGACCCTGTGTAGAGAGGAGCCCATGCTGGAGCAAGTTTGCTGGCAGGACTTGTATTATTATTATTACTGTTCTACTTTGTTTTATTTCAATTATTAAACTTTTTTTATCTCAACCAACCCACGAGTTTTCCCAGTTTTGCCCTCCCGATTCTCTCCCCTATCTGACCGGAGAGGGGGAATGAGCGAGCGGCTGTGTGGTGTTTAGTTGCTGGCTGGGGTTAAAACACGACAGTGGGCACCAGCCAAGGTCAACCCACCACAATCTTGAAAATGCATTATAATATGATACCATTGCATACTTGTTCAATTTGTCACCAAAAATCTGCCATTATTCAACCTTTTATTTCCTTACTTTAAATATTTATTTATACCTCAGATGTGGATGCTATAGTGACTATTTACCTGATGCAATATTAGGTCTTTTATACTTCCTTTTCCCTTCCAGGAGGAAGGCACATCCAATCCCAGGGGTTCCCAAAGGTTGGTTTTACTGGGAAAAATCAAAGTGAAGGCGGTATTGAGTACCTTGGCTTTTTCCATCACCTTCCCAGGGATGGAGGTGAGGCTGACGTGTCTGTAGGTCCCTGGATCATCCTTCTTGCCCTTATTCAAGACAGTACTGCCATTTGTTTTCTTCCAGGCCTCAGGAACCTCTCCCAATTGCCATGACCTTCCAAAGATGATCAAGACTGGCCCTGCAATCACATTGGCCAGTGCCCTCAACACTCATGGGTGCATCACATCAGGTCCCATGGACTTGTGTGTGTTCAGTTTCTCTAAATGTTCCTAACTTGATCCTCCTCCACAGAAGGTAAGCCTCCAGACTTTCCCACTGGGCTCAGGGACCTGTGATTCCTGAAGACTGGTTTTATCAGTAAAGACCAACGCAAGAAGGCATTGACCATTGCTTTTTCCGTGTCCTCTGACAGCAGTTCTCCTTCCCCATTGATCAGCAGGCCTACGTTTACCCTGGTCTTCCTTTTGCTGCTGATACACTTGAAGAAGCCATTCGCTTTATGTCCCTCACCGGATTCAGCTCTGTAGGGGTTTAACTGGCCGCCTCTCTTTCCATCTGTGCTGTATTCCCACAGGGACCATCTGCCATTTAACCTTAGCAGAATCTACTTTTTTTTCAGTAATTCTGCATGATCTTCTATAATAATTTTATATTATTAATATACTCCACATTGCCTTTATTTTAAATTGGCACCATACTATGGGCAGATATTTGTATGTGAGTATTTGAGATGACTCCTCACTCCTTTAGAAGGTCTTGCAGAAGCAGCAAGCTGTTGCCATGTTAAAGGTTCCATGTTCATGTTATCATTGTTTATGCTTAATACATATTTTCTTTTTCTAGGATGAAAGGAAAGGATAGAGGATAGTTGGAATTTCTTCCTGCACATGTACTTTCATTTTTTCTGAAGCTGATCAAAATAGATTAGAATTTCTCTGCAGAAATATTTCCCAGTTTGGACTCTTTTTTTTCAGGCCTTGAAGTGGTTTTGTCCCTGTAAATGAAGTAAAGAAAAAAGTAAACATTCTTACATTTGTATTACTTGTTATAATTTTCTGCGGGGTCACACGTTATTACAGAGGTAAGAACTTCACACTTGTGGGACATCACTGGAATGAAACCCTCAGATATGTCTGTTGTCCTGTCTTGCCCTGACCATGCGTGGATGACCTCCACACTGCTGTGGCTCTTGAAGGGTGTTCTGGAATTTATTGCTATCTCATAGTGTTTCCTACAAGACAAATGTCTTTTCACTATGATGCTAGCTTGAGATATTCCCACGCCGAATGCCTTTGCCTCAGGCTACTTGCTCCCCTTCTTGGTTTCTCCATTGCCAGGCACTGCAGTTTGTTGCCACTTCAGCAGCGTCGCTGTTCCTCATCTCCCCGACGCTGTTAGCAGTGCGGACCTCAGTAAACAATAGCAGAACGGGGGACAGAAAATGAACTAGAGAAAGGGAATAGTGGCACAGACTTCTGGCTTGAGGAGGACGGACTTAATCCAGCTTTGCATGAAGCCAGTCTATTATGCAATTATGACTTTGGAGGTCAGCTGCTTCTTCAGAGGGTGATGAAGTAGCCACAAAGTCGATGATGTTTTGAAGGATTGTTGTTAAGTCTTTACCCTACCAAGTCTCTCAGTTTATCCTAAGGAAAAAAATCATGCTCTTGTGAAATGAAGTCATATTCTATTTCTCATCTTACACAGAAATGAGAAACCAGCATGTGTGGGAGGTGGAGAACGAGGACAGATTTCCATATGTTGGGCCCCAGGAATGCTTGAATTTGTTTTTAAGCTGGATTTGGTAAAGATTTGGGCAAGATTTATTCACTGTTTTACTGGAATTACAACTCCCTTCCTAATTTAAAAACATTGCTGTGTCTTACCCCGTTCATCTTCAGAAAAGAGACTGAATTGTTTGTGCTGGTAGCAAACTTCAACCCTTCCCTCTCTGCTGACTCGCCCAGTCATAACTACAGAGCACAGCTTCTTATAGGTCCCCCTGGGGAAAACCTACACATGCATCCATTGGGGAGGTTCAGCATTTCTCAGCAGGCAGGAGCAGCCATCTGCTATGACTTCTGATGCTTAAACGGACCTCTGGCCTTTCCAAAATTGTGTCCCCATCACCATCCCTGCCCCCTCACAGCCTGCTCCCCTCCAAACTCTTCTTCTCAAGGGTCGTTAGTCCTTCCTTTCCAGCGCTTTAGTATTATACGTGATGGACCAGACTGTGCTAGTGTGTACTCCTTGCAATCCCCCGAAGGGCTCCCCATCCCTGCCCCCCCATCAAGAACCGACACGGATTTCCCCTAAAAAACCCAGCGTGATGGGAATCACTGATTTTTACCAGCTGTATACTGACCCTGAGTTAGTTTAAAACTGCAAGATTCACACTTGGACAGAAGCATATGGATTAGTTCTATTTATTCATTTATTTTTAACTGTCTCTAGAGATTTTCACTGATATTCTGGTTTCTAAGTCCTGACGTGGTAAATACTATGCTTGCAGATAGCTCACAGTTTCGACTTATTTAGTGATGTCCTTCCTAAATATTCACTGGGAAGAAAGCGTTGTACGTCCATGAGTCTAGTTCATTTGAATTCTGATAATAGCTTCATTTCAATAATTTATTATTTCTAATTTATAATTTAATGACCAAAGCTACACATTGCTGTCTACTTTTTATATACTTTCTCAAATAATGTTTGTGTTTTCACTTCTTTCCTAGCCTTTGTCAGACTATTTATCAGATTCATATTTCCAGCTTGATTTTACTAATCTTTGTATTCCTATGCTTCACTTTCCTGGCATCAGGAGGAAATTCAACAGTAAAAAAAATCAGATAGTCGCTCTATTTCTTATTTAGTAAAGCTAATTTCAAAACCTGATTAATAGCTAAAATTTGGCGAGACTACTTTTCTCCAGTTGTAGAAGCAGCAGCCCTTGGGTCTCCGTTAGCATTCAAATCAGTTATTAAAACAGAGCAAAACTGCAGTGGCAACAAGGCAATGTACTGGCAATGCCCAAAACAGTTTCTGCAAGACAGGAAAGTTGGGGAAGTCTTCCCAGCTTGGATGAATTTCTGAAGAAAATGTTCATTAATGTACAGATTTACAGTTTCCAATCTAACAGAAGGGGCTTTCTGCTTGCCTGTGTGGTGGCATGGCTTTCACCAGTGTGGGCACAAGAATATTTGGTAGATGAGAGGGCTGCATGGAGTCGTTACATATCGGGCGATACCTGTGTCTCTCCTCCATAAAACATTGTCTTGTTTCTTAACAGATTTTAAATTTTTAACTTTTAATTTTTAAGGGACTTAAGGCCAAAGTAGGCATTTCAAGCATTTCCCCTATAATTACTGTAGCTGGCTGCATCGGATAATGCTGGACATTATTACAGTGACCCTCCCTAAGTCTCTGATATAGAGAATAAAGAGTGAGTCAGGGTCCCTCTCCCTTCAGCAGGGGCATTGCTGCTCTCTTGACTTTAACCAGCCAGTTTTCACAAATTTAAAAAAACCCAACAACACTTCTGTTTTCCCTCTCAAAGTAGTTTGAATCATTGATCAATGAGTTCAAAGTTATAGGGGAGAAGAAGGTTACCTGGGAGAAGCAGTTCAGGCAGCCAGGCCGCCTCCTTCCCTCTTGGGCGCTGACTGAAACAGCCTTATGGGAAAAAGGGTTAAAAACAGGGGTTCTGGTAAGCCCCAAAAGTGAACACCGGCTTCTGATTGCATTTCAAAATGGACAATGCTGCATGAAAGTGAGTCTCGCTAACGCCTTTTTTCCAAAACATAAATGAGTTTCTGTACAAAACAAGTACAATCAGATTTTTTTTTTCTAAAAAAGAGGTGTTCACTTCAAGTTACTAATCAAACAAATGTTACTTTAGAGTATTTTATTTGATTTTCCATATCAAGATAAGAATTCAGTGCTAATAGCACAGTGTGGATGATTAATTACTTCAAACCAGATATAGAACAACATGTTTGGACATCTTTAGAAAATGCTGAAGTTTATTTAGCCTTGGCTGATTTATTCAATTCACTAAGAAAATCCAGCGATTTATTACAAGATGCAAAATAGTGAAAACTACCTAAATTATTTAAAACCTAAACTCTCATTTTCAAAAGAAAATGGCTGGATGGGAGCGAGAACCGTGACCTCAGTCCCCCAGCATCAGCTTGGGAAAGACACTTCATACTCCAAGCAGCGTGCGTCAGGGCAGCTGTGTTTAAGAAATAAGTTTTAATATTATTCACAGTTTACATTTGACCACCTTACATCCGAAAAGCACAGCGGCTCAATGACAGGTCTGAACTCCCGGCGGAGGCAGGATATGGCTGTGTCCCCAGCAGTACCGGGCAGGCCGATTTCCAGGACGACGCAGACTGCTGCTGGCAGTTGTTGCTGTGACTCTTCCGAAATCCTGACAAATTTTGCTGCCCATCTCTCACACCTGACTACCAACGAATCCTAAATGACCAGGTACTGGCTCCTAGATGGCTAAAATTAATCAGATTTTGTGCCTTTTTATTTCTGTGACATACTAAGATTTTATTGTAGCTGGGGAAGGTTATGAATAAAAAGCTACAGAAATATGCTCTTGGGAGCCCTTTTAATCCACCCTCCAGCTCCAGAGAGGCTAAGCTGTACCTAAACCATCCCCAACAGAGGTCTAAGTAACCTAAAAGCCTTCCAGTGCTGGAGACCCCTCGTGCTCCCCGGGCGATCCATGCCAGGGCTTCACTATCCTCATGGCTGGAAAGCTCCTCCTAGCATTTCAGCTACATCTTCCCAGATACCTCCAGCTAAGGCTCGTGCTCTTCGTCCTTCTTGCAGCAGAAATGAGAATGGGTAATTCCCTTTCTCTTTGTGAGAGTGTTTTAGATACTTTTATTTGTATCCTCCTGCCCTCATCTTCACCTGCAGGTAAACCTCTCAGACCTGCAGTCTTGCAGCGAGTCGCTCCTCTCTCCCTCCTCTGCGAGATGATTCCCTCAAAGTTTTCTCCATTTTCCAAGTGCATTCATCATTTATAATTATAACTTTGAAATCTTAAATCCAGTTGACATTTACGGTTCTGTCTATCTTCCATTTCTCGGCAAATAACTCGAAAACTTACTTCTCAGGCTGGGTCTATGCTGCTCTATTCTTCTAATCCATTTTGCATGATTTTTAGTTGACTGCCATGGGTAAAGCAGCATGAAAGTAAGCTCTGTGATTGAAGGTATCTTTCATAAAAGCAGGGGATACAACCTGCTCTCAGCATTTCACTGAAAGCTCAGCTCTATTAGCATGTGTTATCTCTGCTGGAAAACAGTCAGATTGCTTCTCCAGGTGATTTGCTCCTGTGAGGGTTTCTTACTGCTAAGTCACAAAGAAATGGCAACGCTGGAGCCTGGTTTTCCATGAAAGACAACGCCTGTCTTATAAAGGTTCTTATTTCTAAGGTAGTTAGAAAAAGGGGAAAGTTTACTCTATAGTGCCTATTTCAGTAGCAATTTTTATTCCAGATACTGTTATTTCAGCCATTTTCCAGTGATCAGCTCTATAATGTGAGGCAATTCTGTATCTCATTTCACTGTGATTTTGGATGCACTTTCTGAATTCCCATATTTTCTTTTGCTTTTCTTTTCTAGTGAGAGAAGCGAAAGAAAAATCAGAGAATTTTAGAGGAGCGTTGGCCTTCTTTTGCCTGGAAGACTTGTAGCCGAACTTTGCTGTCCTTCCCAATCCAATGAAACCAAGTTTTTTTTCCACTTTAGTTATAATAATACTATAGCCTCAATACAGAACCCAGAGGCTTTTCTCTTTCTTTTGGATAAATTCAAAATTTGGATAAAATTTCAAATTACAGAGAAGCAGAGTTAATCATGGTACATATAGGAGCACCTTTGGAAAGCATGGCAATAGCACGCACAATTTTGTTTACATTACAAGCATGAGCTTCTTTGCTTCTTACGTGAAGACTAGCAAATCAAGAGGCTGCAACTCATCCAGCTAAGGAGGAGACAGAGGGTATGATACCTTAGTCAAGCGGCTGAGGCCTTGGGGATGTGCGTGTTTCACGTCCCCCTTCAATAACCTTAAATAACCAGTGGAGTCATCACATGTCCCTCCACACAATATTCACCCGGGGAGATGGTTTGGGGCAGCCCAGTGCTGGAATCCCCTCCTGGTTCAAGCGTTTATGAAAGAGCGAGTGCACCCCAGGTCTTTTTTGGTCAGTGGAGGGAACCGAGAGGAGGGCGGTCTCCTCCAGGACACCGGCTACTTCTGCAGTGGGGTTCTGCAAGGGCTCTAAGCAGCCTCTGTGCTCTGAAATGCCTCTGGGCCAGGCCTGGTGGGTGAAATAGCAAGTAAGTTCCCCATCTGCCGAGGTGGTGGGTGTCCAGGAGCTGCTCCAGCCTCGGCCAGGAACGTACCCGACGTGCTGGGAAGAGTTATTAGTAGAGACGATGCTACAGCCATCAGAGTGTCCCAAAAACACGTGACAGAGGCCTGTGCACGAGTATCTGAGGAACAAAATATTTACAATCAATCTGTATCTACTGGAAGTTTGGCAGTAATTATGTGAGTGCTTGTATGGAACAAATTTAGCCAAACTGAAAGATATTTTTTGTACTATACTCATTCATGCTCTGTAGGAAATTATATCCCTTATGTCTGTGGTTGCAGAGACGTGGGGAATAGGGGTCTCGGGCTGCCTTCCCCCCCTTTCTCTTCCTCATTTGTAAAGTTTATTCTGTCAGACTATACTGAATAAGAAAAGCCGATCCGGAAACAAGTTTATCTGAGCCTTCTGATACTTAAAACCTTCTTTTTCCTACCCCACATCGCTACAGTAGGCATGATGCCTATAAAGTGCTGAGGAATCCCTGGGCATGGGAGGGTGGCCCTTCCAGTGTCTCCACAAGTCACATCAACAACATTGGTAATATTTGCCAGGCTACCCACTAGGTTAGAGAGAACAAAGTGTTTCTGGATCTCAGAGAGATTATTGAAGAGTAAGGCTTTGGCTATGCATCCTCATACTCCTGGAACATGCTGGCAGTCACAGTTCTGTCCTTTTAAAACACTATAATGTCCTTTTATTGTTTTCGGTCAACAACTTTTTCAGACATGGTTAAGCGGAACCCTTTGCATATGGACATTTTATATAAAACTCTTCATTAAGTACATGTTTGATACAACAAATATAATGTAAACTTAGTAACCAAAATAAACCCAGGCATCCTTCTGCCCGTAGAAAATTTGAAGCTTTGGGTGACATGGTTGCATGAAGAAAAGCAATGAGTCTGCAACTATTTTTTTTTTTTCATAATGGTGAGCCGCACGATAAAGTAGATTTTGAAAACCTTTGGGTTGGGAATTGCAGGTCAGATCCCTGACAAACTCCACTTCAGTCCCTGTGAGGGTCTCCTTGTCCTCCTACACCAGCACAGGGGGCTGGTGCAGCAGCGGGAGGCTCAGGGGACGCCAGCGTCCTGTCCTCTCTTCAGGGACATGGCAGCAGCACCAGGCGCAGCCGTGTGCTGCCCGGAGGGCAGCGTTGGGTTTGGGGGCTCGGCACAACTCTGTTGGTGCAAGGGGAATGTGAGGTGCTGCATTTTTAAAATGCAGGTATGGTGCCTGGTAGTGGGTGTTTTTCATCACAGCCTCCTACCTCTTCTGAGAACCAAGCAAGGAGTGCTCGAAATGGAGCGTAAGCATCGCTCGCTGCTATTTTTACTTACGTCATTACCAGCCCGCCTTGCTTGTCCTGCTGAGTTGTGCTGAGTCCTCTGAATTAGCGGGAGACTCAGTGGTGCAGAAGGCGGAATTACAAGTCACGGCAGTTCTTATGAGCAAGCGCCCGTAAGCGTCACTGTCGAGTAGGTTAAGGATGGTACTCTGCTCACATCCAGGTGCCAGGGCAGTACAGCAGTGTTAAGGGACGTTTTATTCTGACATGAATTTTGGAACAATAGTTCACTGTTCCTGAGCATTATTTAAAGAATTCCTAGTGATTTGTATGAGCAATCTGGTTTTGAGTGATACTTATGGTCTCTGCCAAACTTTGTTCCCCACTTATGAGAATAATTAGTTAAAATGGGAGAAAAAGAGTCTCTGAATTAGCTGATTTTTTTTTCCCCATCTACTACGTCAAAATCCCATCCAGGATTTGCCATCTGCTGCCTGCTTTGGGGCAATATTTCTAGCCTGAAACGTGCTTCTGAAAATGTAAATGGCGCCTTCAGCTGAACCTTCAAACCATCCAGTGGGCGACCTCTGCCAGGCACTTTCTCCGGGTCTGAAAACAGTGGCAGCTCCTAGGGCTACGGGCTAAACCTACAGAGAGGTGCTGGAGTTGTGACACGCACCCTTTGGCATCCTGCCCCTCGGGGCTGTGCTGTGCTGTGCCCATCACATGCCCAGACTCCCTGGGGGAGATGGCCCCTTGAGAGCATTTCAGAGCCACCCAGACAAACTGAAAAGTGCCCAAAGCAACGAGTAGGAAACGCCAGCAAGCAAGTAAATAGACTTTGTTTGGCATGCTGTGCATGGTCCTGGTCTTCCATGTTCATGAAAGACAAAGTTAAACTGGAGCAGGGGCAGAAAAAGGCTACGAGGCTCTTTCCCCTCATCAGCTTCTTACTACATGCCATTGGAGCAGCTTGGTGTTTTTTACATAGCAAAAGTAAGGCAGAGAGTGGTTGTGTTTTCTGCATTTGGAGGCTGCAAGGGTGGGAGAGGAGAAGCAGAAAGGATGGAGCTATTCGAGCTATAGACACCATGGGCACAAGAACAAGTGATGTAAACTGGCCGTGAATAAACTTACACTGGGAAATAAAAGATTTCTAACCACATGTGATATAAATTCTGGAATAACTTCCAGCTAAATGCAGAAAGCACATCTGCTTTCAAAGCAGAATTTAAACACTGTATAGGAGGGATGAGATAAGGTAAGCACATAAGCTGCCTTACTGATGTGTAAGAATTTGTTTTTCATGGGATCGTCTGAATCGTGATGCAAGGAGCACATCGCACAGGGCACCTTGCTAGCTTCCCGTTGGACGCTTTCTGTGTCAGCAGTCCCTAATGCATGGCAGTACGTGCTCAGCTGGGGAGGTCCACCCCAGCCAGTGACCAGGGGAACGGGTATTTTTCAAGAATGAGTGCTTCAGACTGAACTGGGGAAACCAGGGTTTTAAAACCATACTTCTGTGTGTCGGGTGAGCACCTGCGTCTTCTGTTTGGAGCAGCAGATAGGCTCTGAGAAAAGCTCTTGGGTGGGTAGGACCTTGCAGACAAGGCAGGCGGGGAAATGCCTGGTTTGAAAATCCTCCTGTGGCTGAGACGGGAGATAAAGCTCTGAGCAGCTTAGTGGCATCAGGCTCTTCCCGGCTGGGCACGCGCTCTCCGGAGGAACCGTAGCCGCCGTGGGGAGCGGGGAGGGCTGGAAGGGGGGCTGGGAGGGCGCCTGTGCCACACACATGCTGGGGACGGGCACCTCTGCTTTGGGGGCTACGTCTGCTCCTCCGTCCTACATTCAAACACCCATGTAGCCTTCGGGAGGGAGATATTTTTATTATTTCACTCTTAATGTTGCAGATATTTCCAAAACATTGCACCCTAAAAAGGTCTTTCCTTCACCTTCTGGCTGCTCCTCCGCTGAATGCATTGGAAGAGCATTATCTGTGTAATAAAATCAGCTGAGCATCCCCAACCAAAATGGTGCTGATGTTTGAGGACGGGAGCTGGTGGTGAGGTCTCCTGCCTTGGAGCGGTGCAGTTCAAGCCCCTGGGGCTGTGGACCATAACAACATGAAAACATACGTGCATGTAAGGCTCTTGCAGTATGTTTCATTCTTCAGCCAAATAAGATATAATCATGTTTCCTTTATGTGCTTTTAAAGACCCTAATCCCTGCAGGAATAAAAAGAAATTATTTGGTAGATTAATGTAAACACTTCATTATACAATCAGAGTTTTTATGTTTGGGCCAAAATATTTATGTTTTCCATCAGTAGGAAAAAACATAATGCATACCTGCCCATTATTAATCATCTTTATGTTAAGAAAACCTTTCATTTATGGTTACCAAGTACATATTGTGTGATTAGGCTATTTTAAAACATGATGAATGGAAATTTTACCTCTGTTCTGCCAATGAGGCAATTTTTATACTCAGATGATATTTACATTATAAATAGCACAAGCTGACTGCATTAATACTAATAGAATCATTTGTTATTGCTCTCTCAGCACTCCTTGTGAAAGCTGGCTTCTTTGGATTTAAATCCAGCCGGAGCGTTTGCCCGAGAAGGTATTTGTATGTCATTAACACCCCGCTCCGCGCCGGCGTTGGGCTGCCAGCGGCCAGGCATGTTTCCCTGCGTTTTAGCTTCGCATGGAAACAAATCAGTGGTCTTTCACAACTTGAATTAGACTATTCCTCCCCTCCTCCCCTTGCTGATGTGAAATGTGGTCTTCACATTAATCTTGTGAATAAAGCTTGGACGCACCTGTATTACATTTCCTTGACCGTTTGTATATCCAAATTTCCGTGAAAGGTAAATCAGGACATCTGGCTCGCTGCAGTCAACACTTCTCCTTTCCCCACTTCTTCATACAAACAGTATTTCCTAGGGAGAGCTCCAAGTCTAATGAGATGCTTCGGTAGTTAGACAAGCGCTGCTGGGCGATAATGCGAAGTGTGCTGCTAGCGTGATTAACTCACCGCAAGCCCTCTTCATCACAGAAATACATTTCTACGCCGACATACATTTCTACACTCAACCCCTTCAGCAAACAAAAGACTAGTTACAGGACGAGGATTGAAATTACCCTCTCTCATATTAGTTTCCAGTAGTGCTTAAGGCTGTGTGACAGCCCAGATGTGAGGGGGCATATAGAAAATCCCAGCGCCGGACCTTGCTGTGGACCTCCAGCACTGTCTGGCACTGTCCCCCGCCTCGTGGGGAGTGGGAGGTTGTGAGCTTCAGCTCAGCACACTTTGCTTTACTTCTCCATGGGTAACACCACCACACACACGTACGCACACACGCAGAGCCACGTGCTCTCCGAGCTGCATCAAAAGCACTCCGAGGAGAGGCGGTGGCCCCGCCGGGGCGGCACTGCAGCCCGCGCCGGGCCCTCGGTGCGTGGTCGTCACCGGCCCCCGCTTGGCTTTTCCCGCGGGGCTGCTGCCCAGTCCGGAGCTGGGGAGGCACTGGTCCCGCTTTGGGAGCAAGCTGTTCAATATTTTGTTTTGACTTGCTGCCAAACGTGTGGCCCCAGGCCTTATTTACTGCACGCTAGCCAAAACCCTGCTCTCAAATACTAATTTCTTAATACTTTTTCCTGTGGCATTCATTACCCCATAATGTGACTGCTTCACAAACATTAATTAACTTATCTTCACAGCACGCCCGCAGCAGCGGAGAGGCGCCGCTGGCCTCGCTTCCAGCCCTTCTGAGGCACAGTGTGACAACGCAGCTACCGACGGAGGGATGCCCCGAGGGGAGCTCGCAGCGGGCAGGAGGAGCGAGAAGGAAACTTCGGTGAATTTTGCTCAAGCTTTACATAAGAGCCGCCCTGAACCCCTTAAGTGCCTGAAGTCAGAAAGAGATGCTCTAGCTGGGCATTATTCTCTGTCCTTTCTGACATGCCGATGCACTGGGCTAGGACCATGGCTTCTGGTACCCTGGAATCGGCACCGTAGCGAAACCAATGGGGACAGCTCCATCCTCCTTGTAACTCTTGCAGCTTGCTCATCGTGAGCATCAGAGCAGCAAATTAGTTTATTGGTGGCAGGAGATGGCATCTCCATTGTCTGGAACAAGACCCCAAACAACTGAGCAAAAGCAAAACAATGGGGAGCTGAAATCTTAACTTTCTGTTTTCAACTACCTTGCTTTATTAACTGGTAGAGAAATAAATATGAAACAGCTGGTAGTCACAAAGGGACGTGTTTAGACCATCTGCAACAGAGCCAGTGTTGAAGATAGCAATGACTGATGTAGACAGTCTCTATTGCCATATTCTACCCCTATGGTTGATGGAGGGAGTTGGGCAAGTTGTGTTAGATGCCTAGGCATGAGCTATATGAATTTACCACATATCCCTTTTATCCCTGGACTGCAGAGACTGAGGCATGACCACCCCAGGTTTTTGGAAGTCAGAACAACTCAGAGCTTTCTGGTGTGGGAGATATTAAAAACTTACCTTTGTGCCACAGCAGGCGGTTTAACTATGGCACGGTATTATCAGAGACACGGAGCGAATCGCCATCTCTCTGTGAAGAGAATATGTATGAGGAATAAGTGGAAGGACACTGCAAATGCAAAACAGCAACCTGGAAATCAGCAAGACCGCGGTGCTGCCTTACTGCTCTGTAATGCTCTGCTTACCAGAAAAGCATCCGCATCCTCGCTTTATGGGTCCTCTCACATTTGGACTCCAGACACTTCATTGCTTTTAATATTTGCTTTTACGTGCATAGATGCTCAGTGACAGTCAGATTCTAATTAGACAGTATTATTTAAACATGTAAGATTTCCCAGAAGATGGCATTTGAAGTGTCTTGCTATGTTAATTGGTGTTTTTGTTCATTCCTAGATTACAGACATCATAATTATTTCACATCATCTTCCTGCTAGTTGGAAAACATGTTTACTTTTTTGGGGGGGGAGGAAGGAGACTGGCTGCTTATTTATATATATATTGGTTTTTTATGCTAAGAGAGACATTTAATAGCATGAAGTGTCCTCTTTCACTTTTCCTGTCTTCTCTTAGGGTATGCATTAGCTGCCACTAGAGACAATCACAGCGTTGTCCCTTCCAGGTGTTTCAAAATTTCTCCCTTAATATAGTTTATATACAACCAACATACATTTCATAATCAATGCCTTGACAAAATGTGGTTTAGGGTTATTTTTCTGAATAAATATTGCCATTATTTTAACACTGAACTAAACTTGCTCGCTTTTGCAATTACATCACTAACCTGATTTTTACAGCTGCTAAAGTAAACTTAGAGAATTATATTAGCAAGCAGCATCTCTAACCTCTTTCATGTTATTTTTTTAGCTCCATTAAAGCAACAGTAACAAAATACCCTTTAAGGTGTTGTCTTTGTTCTCTGAATCATAGTATTCAGTGGAGCTGAGATGAGTGTATGTGGGCCATCATTCCATGGGATATTAGATTGTTTCGGGGCTAACTTCTGAGCAATGAAAAGTTCAAATAAATAAATCGCAGCCCACAAAATCCTCTCATCCTTCTACCATGTTATTCTCTTCCAAAACCTCAGCTTGATTTCATGGTGACAACTGCAGTATCAAGATGTCTCCAAAGCAACAGTTTAATTTTTTTTGCAACTGCAGAACATGGCTTCTGCTTTTGTATCGCTTCACACTGTCTCACAATTACCTTCAGCTCCCCAGTGCCCACAGTTCATCCAAAATCTTTGGGGCAGGGATCTTTTCTCCAATACATTCAACGCCTCTCATGAATCTGGTGTCCCTAAACACTAAGGTACCATGCGTCATCATTAATAAGATACCCATGCACGCACTCAGGCTATGACAGAGATTTTTGAAGAGGCTATTGGAGGTTGCAAGTACTTCTTCATAACAAATCCTTCGATTTAAAGTAGAAATCTAGTACTTTGCTGATATCCATGAATTTTAACCTTCTTGCCAACCTCCATCATCTGTCATTAAAACTGTACTTCATAGAAGCTAATCTGTCCAAATATTTCAGTTGTGGTTTCATTGTCCATTCTATCACTGCACAGCAAGCATAGCAAGCTTTAGAAGCTTAAAAAAAAAGATTCCCAAAGACTTTTGAGACTAGAGATAGGTAATGCTATCTCTTGTCATAAGACCTAATCAATTGTTTCGAAATAGTGCCATCCTTGACACTATTTCAAGAGAGCTCCTGGAGGAGCTCGTTTCTGCAGCGGCACGTTTTGGTGGCTGCAACCGAGGTGTGTGGGTGTTCAAGAGCAACAAACAGGTAAAGTACAGCACCGCAGCATTAAAAAAGGGTCTCCTGGTCTCCCTCCCTTAACTTTGAAGCTGATGTGAGCTTGCTGTTGCTGTTGTGGAAATGCAGGTGGAAGAGAGCAGGTGTGTACGTTTCCAGGCCACTCTTGTGGGAAAGAGGGAGCATTTTCCAGGGATTCCCAGATCCAGTGGCTCCTCTCCGTCAGCCCACCCTACCATCGGCTCTGCGGGAGGAAGGCTAGAGGGAGCCATTTGGGACCCGTGGTGCTCTCCAATTCACTAATGGAGGGTGTCCTGATTTTGGTCAGAAGAAGCTGGCCCAAAGCTTGCTCCTTTCTACAGACACAACCCAAAGAGTCTCTTTTAAGTGGCTCTAAATCAGGCTTGAAGTTATAGCTGAAAACCTGCAGCACAGACTCTCCGTGGGTTGTAACTGATGTCCAAGATCACTCAGGCAACGTGGGAGAGGCTGAAGTGGTGAGGGCCAGCCCAAATGTGCAGGTGGTAATGGAAGGGTGTCACAGGACCACCTCACAGGACCCCAGGCAACAGCCCAGATGCCCTTAGAAAAGGTCTGGACTCTTTCTAGAGCCTGGATTTTTTTCACCCACAAACCGTTTTGCATTTTTGCATGTATCGAGGTGGTTACAATATTCCTGCCTTGTGTCTTGGACCTTAATTATACTTTCAATTTGCCTTTCAATGACTTCAATTAATTCATTATTTATTTCTCTCAGGTATTTAAAGGACATATCTGTCAGAGTAGATAAAATGGAGCTGGGATACTGGATCAAATCCTGGCACGTGATTATCCACATGTTTAAACGCGGGTTGGGGGAGAGGGAATTTAGGGAATGTCCTCTCTGAACTCTGCCAGGCTACTTGAGCATAAGGCCAGAAAGTGAGCTCTAGTCCCTTTCATTTACTAACAAAAATACAGCCACTGAGTCCAAAATAGCCATTCTCAGTGCCTCCCCATGGCTGGGGAGCTGGCCTGTTTGCAGTCACTTCCACCATAAATGTCCCATGTGAATTTTGGACAACGTGCTTGGATGCATACTCCATTTCAGTGGTAGTTCAGCGTGCCAGCTGTTTCTGCAAATTTAAGAAGTGTTCATCTCTGGGTACCGACGTGCATTTTTATAAGTTGACTTCTTAGCTCTAAAAATCTTGGAGAATATCTGTGAAGATACTTCCTTATCCCATGGTGGTCTTGTCTGGGTGAAACATGTAAGTGAGCAGAGGTACTGCAGCAATAGGAGGCCCCGTTGCATAACTATTGTCAGCTTAAATGATTTATGAGTGCTAAGATAATGGACAACTCTTTTCAGATGCTATCTACATGTCCTGTGTTTGTATGCGGTGAGGTAGGAGGGATCTGGGATCTCAAATGTTGTAAATCAGGCAAACCTAAGCAGATTTACACAAGTTGGCCATTTGGGTGAAGGCCATTATGTTTTATTTATGTGTTTGTTTACTTATTTCTGGAACTCATGAACACTATAGATCACTCTATAATCACTGTTACAATAGATAATAAGCTGGTGGGAAAATCACACTAATACTTTTGTGTCGGGGGCCATACAGTGAACCAGGCTGAGGAACAGATCTGGTTAAGAGTAATCCATTAAAGAAGGTTCATTTAAGACCCAGATCAGGGTCATTTTATGGTCCCACAAAAGCTGTGAAGGCAAAACTGAGGTGGTGACATGGGGCTGGGAGCGCTGAGAGACAGGGCAGGATGGGAGCCGTCGAAGGAACCTTTGTCAAATGGCAGCCTGCCAGGCAGTATAGCTGGTGTCCTAAGTCAGTCAGCTGCTAAGTTATAGGTAATCATTGACCTAAAATGTGCCTTCAGTAAACCTATACATCTGTGTAGTATAAGCTCAAGCAAATTAACCGTACCCCACATCAGTATCTGACCGGTGCAACCAAACCTGCCCAGGGACACTACCCTGGGAAAGGATTTGGGATGACATGTTACTGAGTTAAGAGGCAACATGTGAAAGGGAAATTAACATTTGTTCAGAGCCAACTTTAATTTGTTCAAAATAGCACAGGTTTTAAGTTCTTAAGCTCCCCGGGTGTTTAATATATTTTAAATGCTTGATGATGAATTAAGTTTCAAGATCTTCCCTTTCTTATATTGATGTGGGTCTGAGGGGAGATAAAAAGTTGGATTTGATGTCATTGTTATGTAATTAGGCTTGTTTGGCCTTTCGTTAGCCAGCGCAATTGCTCCCTCGGACCTGTCCACGTAGCCTGATTTGTAATGCAGCACAGAGTGGGTTTCCTTGGCTTCACCTAATTGCTCAGATTTTTATTTGTCAACTGCTGTAGATCACAAGCATTTTCAGTTCTGCATAGACAGGCAAATGCTACTTAAAATAACCCACATCCTGCAATTCTTCCCTCAGGAGCTTATCCATGAACATTTTCAGTGTACCGATTAATGAGACCAAGCTTCCCCCTCCCACTCGTCTGATTAAAATATTTAAAGGAATACTAGACAAATTCAGCATGTCTAGTACTAGACATACTCTTCTCGTTATTAGCTGACTCTTGCTCATCTTGATAAAAGAGGGAGAGGAAATCTCAATAAATCAGAAGTCTGCTACTGTCTAAGTCAGGAATGCTCTCCTCCAGTGAAGGGGACAAGCTTTAACATGTTACAAATAGGTGTCAGATGGGACCAAATATTATGAAATAAGTGATGAAATAGGCAGCAAAGCTATTATACCCTGTAAGTTAAAGAAGTATCTGTTGCAACTGGGTTTTTAAAAAAATTAATAATTGGGTCTGCCAAAATGGTTCAAAGGTCTGTGATTCAAAGGGAAAATGAGAAGTCCCGGTGTGAGAATTTAGGGGTTTTGGCACGAAATCTGTTAACCTTACCGTTTGTATATGATAAGCATGTCTGACTTTTGGTAATGGGATGTTACGGCAGGCATCAAGCACTGCCCATTTCAGCTGCTCATATGTGAATCACACAGATTCTTCTTGACAAAGGCAATGGTCTCTCTTCATCTGCTCATCATTTTTGATAGCAGCTGCACTCAGCTGGTATCACAGGACTAATCTATATATTCCTAGGAGAGGTATAAAATTTATGAGAGTGCCAAGTGAACTGCATCCAAACAGGCCACTCTGAGGTTAGTAGTTAATGACGAAAAACATTTCCTCTACAACAATGATTTAGGTATCCTAATTTTCATATGTATGGACATGAAATCAATGGGCAGGCATGTGTGCTATGCTCAGCACATGTAAGCAGGTATGTTTGGGAAGGCGTGAATACAGAGCAAGAAACAGTGACTTCTGTTACAAGTACGGCTCCTGCAAATATGTATCCATATACTGACTTTAAACTACCTTTAAATGTATGTGCCTCTGCATCCTCTACAACCTTTAGCCTCTTGAAACTCTTTGTGAATCACCGTCCCTTTGTGAAGCTGTGAAATACTGTTAGTGACATTTTGGAAACGGGGAAGAGGGAGGCTGAGGGCTGAGTTCACAAAGGCAAGCTGGAGCTGAAACACAACCGTGTCATGCCCCAGGTTACGTGCCAAGTCTCCGACAAAGCTCAGAAACAACCAGGAGCCTCCTGAAGCCAAAAGCACCTCCTCGGCAGAATGGAAACTGCTCGGCAGGCCTTCCTTTGCTACACTTGCAAGCAGACAGTATGGGTTTGCTCCAGCCCAGGAAACCCACGTGTGAGGATGGGCTGGGGCCGAGGGTGGGCTCCAGCCCCTTTGCACCGGACAAGTCAAAAGAAGTGAGTCTGGAGAAGCAAGCGCTACAGAAAGCAAGAAGTAGACTTTCTTATTGGAAAGCTCTTCCTGTATTTTAAAAAAATATGTTGTCAATACTTCTAGTAAGAAGATTAACGGGAACTTTAAAAAGAACTTTCAATCCTACAATTTTCCTCTGATTTTCCTGCTAAGAAAGAAAAGTGGCGTGTGGGAAGAAATGCTGACAGGAGGTGTTTCTGATGGAGTCAGTGGTGACCAGGAGCAGGATGCAGCTGCTCGACCACGACATAATTACTTCATCTCTCTATCAAGAGAAAACCCTGATAAGACAGTATTGGCTGGGGAGGGAAAATGTAAAGCTCTGCTGATAAGTTCTGAGTGGGAATGAGACAAGCTGCTAGGACAGGAGATCCCCGTGGAAGAGGGTGCATGAGATGACAGTGGCATCCAGGTCTCACCACTCAGTTCTGGGGCTTCTCATCTCCCTGCAGAGATGTCCCTTCCATGGTGGGTCCTGGGGTCCATGGGGCAGGAGGGGGTGGCAGGAGGACTACGGGCAATGTGGGTTTTGATGCCAGCGAGCTGAACATGAAAGTGAAGGTATTAATGGTCCTACCAGTTTTGGGAGCTTGAGGTGTGAACCTCTACCCTGTTACTGTAGCTGATGCGGCACCGAGCCTTTGCTGTCCGCTGGCCACCCGAGCCCCCCTGCAGCACCGCAGGCTGCCCTGGGTGGGCACATGGGCTTCCCACACAGCCCACCCACCAAAATGGGTGGGAGGAGGAAGAGTGAAAGGAGAAAGGAGGGTGGGAAGAAAAGGCCAGGAGAGGTTTGTTGGGAGGAGGCACAGGGCAGGCAACGGAGTGATTCGGACGTGAATGAGCAGGCGGAGCGACCGAGCCATGCGCATACGGTGTCCCTGGTACAGCTCCCAGGTCAGGAGAGGCTGCTCTGATTAATGATTTCACCAGCACATGGGAGAGATGCTAAAGAACTTTCTGCTTAATCCACAAGCAAGGCACAAATAGTTTTTGATGGAAAACAATATTAAAATTGTTGATTTTTACAGAAAAGAATAACATCCATTAATCAAACAAATGGCACACTCAGGAATTGAGCAGTGTGGGAGAGCAAATTGATTGCAGGAGTTGTCTATTCCCCCTATGTCTCTCAGCATTTCAAAGTGTACATAATACCCAGCTTTATTATTTGCTGGCCCTTTAAGTTGGAATTGAAATGCAATTAAAATAGCACTTGAGAGAGCCATACATTTTAATTAATGGCCCGCATTGCTGAGAAGTTGGAAAACAAAGAGAGCATTGCCCACTTGCAATGAGTAAATCAAGACGGATGCGTTGCTGGGCGTCCATACATCAATATGACGACATAATCTAGTAAAGCAAGAAACCCATCTCTGCTGTAATATCACTCGTTTTGCTTCAGAAATTTAGCCCAACAGGTGCGTATGATAAGTTGAGCACCAGCTGAACAGCCTCAGTTTTTAAAAATGGGACAAAATATATCTAAGAGGATGCGGTTCTCCTGCAGGGCTCCAAAAACAAAAGGACCCCCCATGAGACTCAGCCCGCCAACTCCCCTCCCCACCGCGCTGCTTCTCCTCTTGGTTTCCAGCCCCCAGAGCTCTTGCCCTGAGCTGCCACATTGGTGGCTCAGAGGCAGCGGTCGCAGAAGGGGGTGACACTACGAGTGGCGTGAGAGAGGTGCGAGCCCCTTGATGTAAAGTCTGGGGCTTGCTCCAGCTCAACAAGCTTGTTGGAGCCTGGGCCAGCGCGTGCTCTCCCCAGCAAGCAGGGACATTGCTGGGAAGTATCCTGGCTAATCCCTGCTGCTCCCAGCGGCGCCGCTCCCACAGACAGCTTGGATGCAGCATCCCTTTTTTGGAGAGTACCTGGATTATACTATATATATATATATATGTGTGTGTATATATATATATACATATTTATGGCAAAGACTGGTACCAGGCAGGTTTGCAAGCATCGATGTGGACTTTCTCTCCCAGTCCCTAAGTTCATGAATATTTTACATGATTGTCGTGGTTTAACCAGGCAGGCAGCCAAATACCACGCCGCCGCTCGCTCACTCCCCCCCCTCCCCGGTGAGACGGGGAGAGAATCGGAAAGGTAAGAGTGAGAAAAACTCGTGGGTTGAGATAAAGACAGTTTAATATAACAGAAAAGGGAAAATAAAAATAATAATAATAGAATATACGAAATGAGTGATGCACAATGCAATTGTGCACCCGCGCTGACCGATAACCGGTACTTCCTGGATCACGCCTACCATTCATATACTGAGCATGGGATGGTATACCCCGTTGGCCAGCTGGGCCAGCTGTCCTGGCTGTGCTCCCTCCTCCCAGTCTAGCTTGGTAGCAGAGGATGAAAACATCAGTGTGTTATCAACATTCTTATTCTAAATCTGAATCACAGCACTAGAAAGAAATTTTACTCTGTCCCAACTGAAAGCAGGACAGTGATGATCATCTTGTACATAGCATTTACCTGGAAACATGTTGACACACTGAAAACCAAAAAATACCACTAAATTTTGCTAAATAAATAGTAAAATGGGAAGTGGTTCACATGATATAAGTCACAGAGACTTTCAAGACTGTGTATATCCACCCACACACCACGCACCAGTTATGATTTTGGCTAAGGAGCAGGGACTCCATGGAAGAGATTTCTTCAGCTCTTTACAAGGGGAAAACCAAACTGAACCAAAACGAAAAAGGTCAAAGTAAAAGCAGAAATTGAAATGAGAGACTGGAAAAAAGCAAACCTAGCAACCATTTAAAAACACATTTAGAGACCTTAAAATTACAGACCACAGAGGTAACAATTTGCAGAGGACAGCATTTTTTTAGGTAAATCGGTCTTTCCTGGACTAGGGAAACTCCAGGAAAAAGTGGCACTTACGAAGCAGGATGACAGAGGAAATTGTTGTCAGTATGGGATAATTTGCCTTAAAAGAAGTAAGTTGAGCTCTCCTGTCCCCTTGTTCATTTCTCAGTTAAATCTGACCATTTTGGAGAAGACGTGGACAACCTTTGGGGCTATAATCCAACAGCAGGCTCTGGTCTAGGCACCCTCAGAAAAACACAGAAAGGACTGGGATAGAGAAGTGACAAAATGCCACTTAAGAAGTCAGTGGTCCTCCTGCATTTCGAATGTTTTAGCCAGTTTTGGTCACCTCATCTTAAAACACATGAGGTTGAAACTGATGGGCTCCAGAGAGGGGTCAGCAAACAAGTGAACACAGGGAAAAACCCTACTTACTTCTGCCTCGAGGTGGAGGTAGCCGAAAGCTTTCCATTCGCCTCGAAAGAGCAGTTCAGCTTTTGACACTTGTTCTACGTCATGGAGGGCTACAAATCACAAACTGACCTACCATCCACCTTTGCAGAAGTACGTCCTCCCCCAAGCAGCCTCCTGAGAGAGACCCCAACGCAGGTCAGCCAGCTGGCACAGCCAGGGACAGCAAGAGGTTTGCCTGTGCAGCCTTTGGGAGATTGCGCACTGGTAGAAACCAGTTCAGAGAAGAAACTGTAATGCTCTGCACACAAGGAAAGGTCCAAAAGCTACCAAGAACACCTAAATATTCCTTATTTTACATCTATTGGGTGAGAAGTATCAATTTTATGGTGAGTGAATGTGGAATATCTGCTCCTCTCCTTAACCATGAAGCCACAAAATTAGGTTCTATTTGTGTATGTCCTCTTCCTTTTTCCCCTCTTGGGAATATCCAGAGAGTACGTTGCCAATGTTGGCTGATGGGACCATTGGCTCTTCCTGTGGCCACTGCTTCTTCAGTTGGCTCACACCACGTTACTGACCGATCCAGCCCGGTCAACCCATTTAGCACGTACGTCTACAATGAAGTGTCAGAGGGGTCGTGGACAGGCATAAGTAACCCTCTACCTGGTCTGCAGGTCTTGACTAGGCAGGAGACAGAAACCTACATCTGATCAAGGAAGTCCTTGGCACATGTGTGTGCAGAAGGGGAGTTGCATGTGCATTTTTGGGGGGATTGGGGAGAAAGAAAAAGCAGGCTTTTTGCAGCCTGGCTTCTATCACCTCTGCCTTTTCATTAAATATGGTTGGAAAATATTTCTCAAGTGGAAAACAGTTGTTTGTACATTTTCTTTATTTTTTTCTCAGCATTTAATAGCTCTTTTTAAATGTATCACCAAGGTTTTCTAGCAACTGGCAGTCATAGTAACATGCGCCCACTTCAGAGTGCGTGATTTATCCCTGAGATCAGAAGAAGGTGGGTGGCCCTTAATCCACACCTGCGTATTCACCGGGGAAGCAGCAAAGCTGAAGTGGGAAGTCTGCTTGAGTGTGCAGGTCTCCTCCTGACAGCATTTTAGCAGGAACTGGGATATCATATTGTCACTCAGACTTGTGAAAAGAAGCCCAAACAGGCTCCTTACCAGTCCCATTTGATTTTCTGAGCTATCAAAAAGCCAGAATGGGAGATGCACATGAAATATTACTAGCGGCTGAAGCAAAGGGACCTAATTAGAGGCCTAGATAAGTCCACTGAAGTGAAGGCAGGGAATTTGGATGAAACAAAAAGATGCCGTGTAATTATTAAAATAACTAATGAGTTGCTTTATAAACCATGATGAACCATGTACTTAGGGTTATGCTGTGTTCTGAACTTTGATTGACTTATACAGTTATGTCTTAAGTGCCAACTTTTATACCAAGACAAAACAAGCAATCCCCTGGTGATCGTGCCCCTGTACTCGGCACCGGTGAGGCCGCACCTCGAATACTGTGTTCAGTTTTGGGCCCCTCACTACAAGAAGGACATTGAGGTGCTGGAGCGTGTCCAGAGAAGGGCAACGAAGCTGGTGGAGGGTCTGGAGCACAAGTCTTATGAGGAGCGGCTGAGGGAACTGGGGCTGTTTAGCCTGGAGAAGAGGAGGCTGAGGGGAGACCTCATCGCGCTCTACAACTACCTGAAAGGAGGTTGTAGCGAGGTGGGGGTTGGTCTCTTCTGCCAAGTAACAAGCGATAGGACGAGAGGAAATGGCCTCAAGTTGCGCCAAGGGAGGTTTAGATTGGACATTAGGAAAAACTTCTTTACTGAAAGAGTGGTCAGGCCTTGGAACAGGCTGCCCAAGGAAGTGGTTGAGTCACCATCCCTGGAAGTATTTAAAAGACATGTAGATGAGGCGCTTAGGGACATGGTTTAGTGGGCATGGTGGTGTTGGGTTGACAGTTGGACTCGATGATCTTAGAGGTCTTTTCCAACCTTAATGATTCTATGATTCTATGATTCTATCTAAGCCCCCAAATCTACGTGCTATCATTGATGCCAAAGAGAAAATTCCCTTCTCTAATGACCAAAGGCTGAAGGTGAACATGAACTTTCCAAGAACCTGAGGTGGAGTTTGAATAAGAATTCGTAAGGAAAATGGCATGAGCCTTTGGGTCAGGTACCCAAGGTGACGTACTAAAAATAATGGAGGATATCTTCCCTTCTTTTGTCATCTGTCCATACCGCTGTGGGCACTCAGACCTGACCGCTTTCCACCTCAAAGCACCATCCCACTGGCCGTCTTCTGCACGTTCGCTGCTTTTGTCCTGCCTATTCTGCAGGTGAAAACCATGAAAACCGGCTTGGTGTAACTGGTAAAGAAATGGCAAGTTCACCCAGCTGGCATGCTAGAGAAGTGAGAAAATTGCATTATCCTGAACTAAAAGTGGATAAAATCCATTCACCTACAGTTACCCTTGACTATACCTTTGCTTTGTCCCTGAGTTTTGAATCCAGTCTGCAGGTGTATTTAAGCAGAACATTTGCAATGGAACATAATTGGGAACAAGTTAGTATGGGAGGAAAAAATAAAATCCCTGGGAAGCTACTGGAGGATCTTCACTTCCAGCATTTAAAAGCTTTCCTTAAAAGCTACACTGCGTTTTCTGGCAGCAAGTCCTTACAGTGCTCCCTCATCCATGCTCATAATCAGCACTGGTTATTTTTGTCGTCATCACCTCCAGCCCTCTCAGGTACTCTCCCCACTGGTGTATTCCTCAGAGGAGGCTCTGACAGAGATGTAGCACAGGTACTGGAAACGGGTAAAGCCATTTCACGGGTATGTGTGAAAGAAACAAACCACACACCTAAAGCTACTCACAGCTCTTAATTGGGGTTTGCTAATCAAAAATGAGAAGAGTCAATTTTTTCATGAATTCATCCCTCTTTTTGTTTGTAAAACCAGACAGCTTGAGTGCCCATCCTCGAAAGATAGGCTTTCAGAGGGAAAAACAGGACCAAAAACCTGAGCTGTTCAAGATTTAAGATCTGGTACAAAATAGAAAGCCATAGCTAGACTCAACTGGGAGGATGGTGACCCAAAATGTTTGCTTGCCTCCCCACTACAGCCTTTCCATGACTAAAGCCACTCGTGATTATAAGGCACCATCGATCGGATCCAGCCTCAGGAAATCCCAATGCTATTGACTGGTTTCTGGCAGGAGAGGAAGGGTACCCTAAATGTGCCCTCTTTTTATACATCCTCCACACAGGCGTGCTGTCTCTTGGCAGAGCCCGGGCACTGAGCTAGGTGGACCTTTCTCTGGTCTTTTCTAGGGTCCCCTCTGCTGTGGCAGTCCCTATGTTGCTGTAACAACCCCCAGATTTTCTTCTTGCTGTCTCCAAAAGTGGCACCTGCTCTCCTGGGTGTTGCACGCTAGTCTATGTTTGTCTCAGTTTTGCCTTCCCGTTTGCTTATTGCTAAGAAGGATTTCAGGGGTGCAGGCGAGCCTGCCGCAGCCCACCAGGACCTTTGGGCTTGGTTCCCATGACTCATGGCCATGGGCAGATGTGATTCAGCACTACTTCTTCAGCACACTGCAGGTTAATGGCAAAGCAGCCGAGGCTTGGGCTGCCCCCAGGAAATTGGGACATCCAGGAAAAGAAGAAAAAAGGACTCCAGGGTGATTAAAATGACACCCTGCAGGACCGAGCCACTGCTGGGGCAGAGGGTCCCTTTGCAGGACCCCAAACTGCATTGATAACACCTGAGGTTTCCCCGTGGGGCAGCTCAGGGGCTGAACAGGTTAACTGAGAAAAAAACACATTAGGTCTTTAAAAACAGTATTGGTGGGCAGCCCTGCGCTGTGTAATAGTAAGCAAACCTGGCACACGGCTGGGTAATCCTGTGATATTTTGAAGAAATCGTGCCCCCTGCTGATTTAATTAGATTTTTTTTAGCCTCGGCTCTAAACCTGGTGAGAACGTTCAAACATACTGATTAGCATTCAAGGTCAATAACTCAGATGTCCTGCTGGATAGTAAAAATCTTCTCTTTCAACCCTGAAATAAGATGCTTATTATTGATTTTTTGAAAGCAGAAAGCAAAAGATGAATGTCTTATCCTTGCAGGGCCAGCCTTTCTGAGACCATGCCTAGCATTTACATGCCCTTTGTAGCTTTTAATGGGGAAATAAAAGCCTGGAATAATAACACAAACCGAAATTCGTGACCAGGGGATTCGCCAGGTTTATAAAGCCTCCGTGGATGTTTGTGACTTACCTGCATGGTAAAATCATCTCATTTTCTAGCCTGCCTACAAAGGACAGTCATCGGCTGCCCATTTAAAATGATCACAAGTGATTAGCACAAGAAAAATAGATTGCTGTGAAATAGCAATCACTGTTGTTTTACGAGATGTTTTTTTATACCCCAATATCTCAGATCAACTCTCTCAATGGCCAGCAGTATAAAAAAATGCACATTTTTTTTCAGAAAACCTCAGCTGTGTCAAACCGGCTAGCACGAAGGTCACCTCCAAAGCTTCTCTCCTTGCAGGTCGCAAAAGCAGGAAAGAAAGGAAGAAAACCCAGCGGCATGCTGTCATGGGGGTGCAAACTGGGCTCCTGGCCAGCCCCGCACTCCCGTCCCGCAGCGGGGCTGGACACGGGCTCGTGCTCCCCGCTCCGCTCCCCGGGAAAGGGCCACCAAACCCTCATTTCCCATTGCCCCGTTTCCATCTGCCAACTTGGGGTTGCTGGAGCGATGGTACAGAGATGTTCCTGCTGGATTTAAGCTAGTCCAGCATTTCTTTTCCCTAAACTCCTCCTTGCTGTGCTCTCTGTCCTGTATTGTGCTCTGCTATTGTTAATGCAACTCAGTGACATTTTCTTTTGGCTTTCCTCTCCCAGTCACTAGATTACAAACCTGCCTTCACTGGAAGGTCATTGAGTACCCTCTAGTGGATATTTTTGGAAAATATAGCTCAGCTTTTTATTGGTCTCTGGAGGCTTAGCAGCAGCTCTCTGGAAAGCCTTGTGTTTATAGTTAAGATACACAGGGGATGGATTACAGTAAGTGCAGCACATGCTAACAGTTGCAAACTCTTACAAGAGCTCCTTCTCTTTAGTTAAATCAAACACGAAGGGCAAACAAGATTCAAAATCAGTACTTCAGAGAGAAACTGCTTGAATTTTTTGAACTGGTAGATGTGTACAAGGGCAAAAATACCTGTAAGGAAAAATCAATCTGCCAATAGCTTTCATTTTCAGCTTTTGGAATAGCCTGGGATGGCATTGGGGCCCCGACTTATGGCATCCAATGAAAGGCTGGAAATTATGGCAAGGAGCTCCTGGGAGGAGCAAGGATATATCCCCATGATTGGCCTCCTTACCCTTTATTTGTTAGTTTTATTAATCATCCCTTTTTAAAAATTAGCTAATACATTTGATCTTTGGCTCCCGCGAACTCTATGTGGCGGATTAGCCTTCGCAAACAGCCAAACTCCCACCCAGCCACGCGCTCACTCCCCCTCCTCAGAAAATGGGATGAAAAAGGTCTTGTGTCAAGGTAAGGAGAGGGAGCTCACTTGCCAGTTACCATCACAGGCAAACCAGACTTGACTGGGAGAAAAATATTTTAACTTGTTGCCAATCAAAATAGATTCAGGTAGTGACAACCAGAGACAAACATTAAAATGATACCTTTCTTCTCCCCTTTTCCCAGGCTCAGCTTTGTTCCCAAGTCCTCTACCTCCTCCTCCCCCGACGTTGCACAGGAGGGTGGGGAATGGGAGCTGGGGTCAGTCCGCAACAGCTCCTCTCTGCCGCTCCTTCCTCCTCATGCTTTTCCCCTGCTGCAGTGTGGGGTCCTCCACGGGCTGCAGTCCTTCAGGATAAACCTGCTCCAGCATGGGTCCTCAACTGCATGATGGACATCTGCTCCAACTCCTGGAGTACCTCTTCACCTGCCCCCTTCCTCCTCCTCCTCCTCCTCCGACCTTGGTGTCCTCTCTGCTGTTTCTCACTTTCTCCCTCCTCCTCTGCCCATCCAGCTTTTTCTGCCCTTTCTGATACAACCTACCGATAATATTTTCACTAAAACATTGTATGGTACTGAACCAAAAGATTCACAGAAAACCAAAAATCTGCCTACACAGAGTGCAGACAAATAGTCTCCATGCATAAAAACCCTCCATGCCTTTCTCCTCTTCATCACAGCGAGCAGCATTCATTTCTGTTCTGTCATCTATCAGTCCAATCCCTCTCTCAGCAGTCGCATCGGTTCACCTTGGGTTGATGTCAGACTAAATGTCGTGCAATTACCAGGCTCATCTTTATGCCTTTTTAACAGTGGCTTAATGCTAATACTCTGTAAGGCTTCAGAAATTGCCCTGGTACACCAGGATGTACTGAAAATGAAGATGAGTGGGCCAATTATCTCCTAGGCAGATCTTCCAGGCCTCCTGAGTGCGTAGCAAGACTTAAACCTGTTTGTGTCTAATACAGATTCTTAATGTCCTCACTTATAACTTAGCAGCTAAAAAATATGACTTCTCTCATTTTGCTTGAATATACCATCCTGCTTCTTGCTAAATGCATAACAGAAGTATTACTCTGTCTTTACCTTTTCTCCCCCATCTCCTCCGTAGGGAGTTGCTGCGGCTGCTGCCCGCTGTTTTTCAGGGACATCCGTCAGGCTTTGCCCTTTGCGTGTCTCATTTCTCTCCAGGAGCACAAGCTCCATGCTGGTCTGCTGCATATTTCACAAAAAATACAGTACCTCTGCTGGCTTAAAAGGCTTCTGGACCCCTCCTGGTCGTATGTTGGCTCTTCACCTCCTTTTTTAACGTCGTCTTTCCTTGTGGAGCTTTTGGCCGTGGCTCCCAAAGCTGAACCTCATGTGCCACTTTTATGCCAAATGTTGGTCACTGTTGAAGCTTCAATTTCTGAACCACCCTGATAGGTGGAGTTTTGCTTTTGCTGGGAATCACCGTTATTTCCAGCAAGTAGCTGGCTGTCCATTTGCCATGATTTAACAGTAAATCAGACTCTTTCTCTATATATGTAGGTAAAAGATGGGCCAGTGGAGCCCCGAACCCTCTCTCTAACCTCCTACTTTGGATCCATAGTCCACTCTCTCCACTAACAGTTGAGACACCTTCAGCCTCCCTCTGCCCCATTCCTGGGTTGGTCGAGGTTTACGAAGGGGCTGTGGCCCCGTGGGGGACCCACGCTGGAGCAGTCTGTTCCTGAAGGACTGCACCCTGTGGAAGGGAGCCACGCTGGGGCAGTTCATGAAGAACTGGAGCCCGGGGGAAGGACTCACATTGGAGAAGTTTGTGGAGGACTGTCTCCCGTGGGAGGGACCCCACGCT
>NW_009231242.1:370-44994 GCF_000690835.1 Fulmarus glacialis | reverse complement strand
ATCGCGACCCCGTGGGGGTCCAACGATTCCTGAAGGACTGCACCCCGTGGAAAGGACCTGCTGCAGAAGATAATGAAGGACTGTCTCCTGTGGGAGGGACCCCACGCTGGAGCAGGGGAAGAGTGTGAGGAGTCCTTCCCCTGAGGAGGAAGGAGCGGCAGAGACAACGTGTGATGAACTGACCGCGACCCCCATTCCCCATCCCCCTGTGCCGCTCGGGGGGAGGAGGTAGAAGAAATCGGGAGTGAAGTTGAGCCCAGGAAGAAGGGAGGGGTGGGGGAAGGTGTTTTTTAGAGCTGTTCTTATTCATTGTAGGGTGCAATAAATTAAATTAATTTCCTCGAGTCGAATCTATTTTGCTTGTGATGGTAATTGCTGAGTGATCTCTCTGTCCTTGTCTTGACCCATGAGCCTTTTGTCGTATTGTCTCTCCCCCCCACCCAGCTGAGGAGGGGAGTGATAGAGCAGCTTGGTGGGCACCTGGCGTCCAGCCAAGGTCAACCCACCACACAGGGATGTGCCAGCTCAAGCACCAAAGAGACAGCCTGTTTTACAGAGTAAGCAGAAGTGTTTGTTTCCGTGTGATTTCAAGCACAAGCAACAAACACGTATAGCAAAAAATAAATTGGCTTAGCCAGCGCTTCAAAGGGCGTGAGCTGCCACCCATGGTAATTTCAACGCGACACCTGCCGCCTTCCCCTTTGCAAAAGGCCGCTCGAGTGATTCACGTCTACTGATGTTCCCGGCTTCTTAAACCACACCACTTACTCTTTGTCTTGGACCCAAAACTTTCAAATGGTTTTTAAAAGGCCTTTTTTTTTTTCTCCCTGGTTTTCACAGAGCCTTCTTTTGAAAGAGAGGTGTTCCCAGCCTCTGCCCCGAGAGACAGGGCTGGCAGGGGGAAGTCGCCCTCCTCCCCTGCCTTACTCACCTCGCTCACGCTCGCTTTTCCGAGCAAAGGGATGATGGAGCCACCTCCTCCCTCCCCACGGGCGAGAGTTGAGACACCCAGCCGCCGGGAACTCTCTGGTTCTCCCCAGCAAGGGGTGCCTTGCCCTTTTCTGATTAGGCTAGAAAGTTATAATGCTGATGTGCAGTCAGGCTGCAAAGTTACGACGCTGATCCAAGTGGAAAGCCAGGACATGTGGGCACCTCTTCCTCACATGCTTTATTGCCGGGTGGAGGAATGCTGGGGGCTGCAGGAGCATCGTGCTTCCATACCCTCCTCTTTTTTGTGCTGAATCCCCCCGTGCCCAACCAGCCGCTCACCATTTCAAAGAACCTACAAAATCTTTCCTAAAAAGCATCAAAATTTTTTTTTAAAAATTAGCACAGATGGCAAGGACTACTTTTTAAGAGGAACAAGGAGCTCTGCATCTCTCCAGCCCTGCAAGGGGAACCACAGGGGGCTGGCACAGTGGGTGGGCTCCACGCTCAGCGACGCTTTCCCAACGCCTCTGGTGACTGATGCACTTCGCAAAGTGGCAATTCTGGTTATGTTCAGCTCCTTAATCCTTTTTCTCTCCCTTTCCAGAAGTGACAACTTTTCTGTTTGCACCTCCATTGCATCACCACCCCCCTCTACAGCTGCCCTGCATTTTTTTGCCGAACAGCATGTAATTAATCAGCTCAGGTTTGTAATAAAACATGACGCCCATTTAATAGACTGAGTCACCGGGAAAGCCAAGCAAAATTAGCCGATGGGAAGGATGGCAACGGGAGATAAGGCAGGGCTGTCAGCAGGCGAGGGGCAGGCCTGCCTTGCACAGCCAGCGCGACACCGAGACCAAACCTGCTCGTGTTTCCTCGTTGCTTGGTGATGTTTTGGCAGGTTTTCCTGCCTTACCCAGCGCTTCTGCGGCGGGAGCCGGATTGGTCAATCCTTTCCATAAGCGATGGGCACGAGCGCAGGGTTAGGCTGGGAACCGGGAAACAAACAGAACGGGTGGAGCAGAGAGGTGACTGCCACCCCCGTGGGGACACCCACCCTCCGGACAAGGGGAGGGGGTCGGACTCCACCGAGGGGATGAGCCTTTCGGGGGGAGCCACCAGCCTCGTCCCCGAGCTGTGGCTGGCACTTCAAACGTTGGGCTGATTTCTATTCATAGCGTTTTTTTGTTGCCAGCTGTGGTACAGTCACATTGTTAGTCTTCATTAGGAGGTGATAAAATACACATGTAGAACCCAGGGTAAAACCAGCTGATCACCAGCACTGTGCTTTATGAGCTCTGGAGCCGCAAGACAAAGCAGTTTTGTGGCATGATAAAAGAACCTCCCTCTTGTGGCTCAGAGATCGTCAAAGCTAATGAAGAGTTGTCCTTATGCGGCTGACAAAGGCTTTAGGGCTCGCACACAAACAGCTGAACTGATGTATCAGGGACGGCTCCTTAGTAACACCAGGAAGATGTTGGGGGTTTGTACAATTTACTTTAAGTAAAGAGAGATGCAGAAAAATACAGCAACAGCAGATTAGTTTCATTTTAACATTAGAAAGACAGAAAATAGGCTGTATTGACTCAGCGTGAGAGATGATACACGCACCTTGGAAACAGAAGGATTGACAAAAGTGAAAAGTGCAACATCGTACTTTCAATAATGGGGGTGTCTGGGTGTGTATATCCAGACACACATAGCAAAAGTAAACACTCTGATTTTATGGTTAACACAGCTGCAGTTGTGGTAGAAGCTTTTTAAGCAAAATCATTTTAGCTTTGTTTCATTGAGTTATGCCTATTTCCATATGACTGCCTTTCAGCTGTTTGTTAGAAAGGGCTTATCTAGAAAACTTTTATGATGTAAGCTAATTACATCCCAAATTAAAAAGATTTTATTATTCATGAACAAGATAGTGGGATTTGGCATTTGCTTTCAGCATTCAGCGAAATTCTTATTTAATGCTGCGCAAACTGATTTGGTCTCTTATAGCAGACCAGAAACTGCAAAAGTTGCGACGGTACAAATGGCGCGTTGCAGGATATTCATTGCACGAGAAGATTCAGGCTGCTTTGGGGACGGGCAGGAGAGCAAAAGCTCTACCAGATCTCTGTATGGCCATGCCCAGGGAGGCAGCAGCGGCCAGGGACCCTCGGTTCCAGTCGCTCGGTGCGACGAGTCCCGTAGAGAGCTTGCAGACGCAGCAGCAGCAGCCTTGTGTTAGCCTGCCACGGCTGCGGAAGGACCAGGATCAAAGGAGAGAGTCATCACTAACCAAGTTCTTGCAAGTCTTGTTTCTGGTTGTTTACCAAGTATTCCAACCACTTCATGAATATCTCTTTTTTTTTTTAATTGGAAAAAAATATTAACAAAGAGCTAGCACTAACACAAATTACCTACTCCACTTTTCATTGTTGAATAAATAATCTCCTTACTTTATAGTGCTGCCAGGAGGGATAACACTATGGGTAAGGCACGACACTACGCTGCAGAAAGGGTGTCTGCTCAAAACTTGTTCAGTCCTCTCTCATCCTTGCCTGTAGCCACTGGAAAACATACAAACCTCCAGCAGTTAAACAGCACGGTAGCCATTCCGGGTAAAGTATAGGTCTTCTCCTTCAGTTTTCTTTCCCTGTTAAGGTGAAAAAAACCCCAAAGCTAAACACCTGAAAGGGGCCTTCTATTGATGTTGAGAAGCTCCTGAAAGAGCGGCTGAAAGCATTTGCTTTTGGTGGTAGGTGGACACTAGAAAAGCCACTTTAAGTTTACCCATCAGTTTTTAAAGCCAAGGAGGTGGAGCTGCAGAAACGCCCTAGCTATTGATGCCAGAACATTATTTAGCTGTTCCTTAGAAAACATCAGCAATTAGGAAAGGCTCCAAGTTTTCCTAAGGAAACACTGTAGTGAAATGCATCATGAAGCTGGCTGTGCCTTCACCTGTGTCAGGCCCTGTGCAGTGCCACCTGCTAACAGCTCGCAGGTTGTGGGAAACCTGCTAAATCCAAGTGCCATCTAGAAAATGTTTTGCAAGAGGATGCAGTCTCCGGCTAAACCACATACAGCAGAAATTCAGCACCTGCTATTTTTATTTATTTATGTATTTAAATCGCTGTTCCATCAATCCAGTAAGACTGCAAAGGTAAACCAGTCCCACGGAATAGGAATGACCGGTGATGAGAACGTTGTAATTTTAAAAGGGGGTCAGGGCCAAATGCTCCTATGATTTCTAATTCTTTTACCTTCCACGGGATGCCAGGGCAATGCCACTGGGCGTCTATGGATTCCTCCTTGCTAACATAAAATGCTGCTTCTGCTCCAGAATTTTCAGCTTCAGGAACCGAAATTCTGGCTCAAACGTTCAGACTGCATTATAACAGTTGAAAAAAGAAATCAAGAAATACAATTAGCCCACCCCACATCTCTGATTGAGTATATCATTAACCTCTTTTCTAAAGCATTCTTCACCAACATAAAGGCTATTTTATTTAAGCAACAAAGAGGTTGCAGCTGGGGCTTTAAAACCTGAGATACTGATTTTCTTAAAATAAATAGCATTAGTAAGCAATAATGAGGACATTTCTTAATTTGATTGCTTCTACTACTAAAATAGCAGAGGGCACAAAAGGAACACTAAGTAATAACCTCTGTGAGCGCACTCTTCAGGGATTTTTCTTCTTTACCTTATTCCTCAATGCTGAGGAAAGAGATGACAAAGTTGTGTTGAATGTAATGACTTTAAAAAATTACTATTTATTTAAATCAAGGATTTAGGACACAAAAAAGCTGTGTTTTTTTCTGAATTCCTGGTTCCTAAACATAACTTTTGCAGTTAATAATAGCACATATCTCTATATTCTGGCCAAGCCACAGTGCTGCAAAAAAGCTGTTGACTGTATCTACTTTCTGGCAGATTATGGAATATTTTTAATTTATAATTCAGATCCAGAATACACTGCTCACCAGGTCATAACAATGTTGATAGCTAATCTCGGTGTCTAGCATTATGCTTATAAAGGGAGTTTTGCTCATGAAGGAGGTACTGTACAGCGTTCTGTGCCTGTTCTAACAACAAAAAAAGAACCACATTGCCTCAAGATGTTACACTGCCAAAATTGCTACACCAAAATTTAAATTGAGAACAAAGCCCAAAATCACTTGTCCGGCTAAAACAACGTGTTATTTTCAGCATCCTCGCAAGCAAACCACTAAAGCTTTGTGCATCTGTTTGTAACCCAGCATATGTTTCTACTCCCATGGAAAACATGCATCAAGATACAATGTGGAAAAAAATACCAAGAATATTTTGGTCAGATTAAAATACCTACATAGGCCCCAGTCAGTCGTTAAAATTCCGAAGAAAACACATTACAAACAAGTAAATTAATTCCTTCTGTTTAACGCATCACCTGCTAGGGTTGCTGAGCAGCCATCTTCTAATAGCTGCAGTGAACCACTGAGAGCCCAGTGCTGCTCCCTGGTAGCCGGTGGCAGGACCAGATGCTCAAAGTCAAAGACTCAAGGTGTTGAAAGGATAAGAAATTGCCTCAAACAGGTGCTAAAAAATGAGCTGAACCATACTTTTGCAAGGTAACATGTGAGTCTAAGTATATTAAAAAAAAAAAACCAAAACAAAACACAAAACCAAAACAAAACCCAGGCTTGCATAATTGAGAATTCAAGTTGTCATCCTAATGGTTCGGTTCCTAACAGTGCAAGGATTATAGTAAATTGGTACCTCTGTAGCTTTAAACAGGCTTTAGATGAGACTTTCTAGATCCAAGGGATTTATAGGCCTGTGAGACAGACAACTTATGCCAACTGCCTATCATTACGGTAGTACAGGTGTGTTCTGTAGTGCTGGTGCAACCAGAAGCATGCAAGAGTTTGAGCTACAAGCGTTGCACATACAATCTCATATCTGAGCCCTTACCAAAAGAATATTTAATAAAGTGTCAGAAAGCAAGGGGAAAAAAAAAAATCTTCCCATGCACTTGTCTGCAGAACAAAGCAGGTTTTTTCCTCAGTAAAGAATCTGCCACCGCCAGCACTGCGTAAGTTCAAAATACATTGCCACTTCTCTGCGTGTTTTACTAAAGTAATTATACCTTCATTGTAAAGTCTTTAAAAAAAATCTAAATAGAAAAAAAATTAAATTTTTTGGTACTTATTTTTCTATTATTCTCTGAATATCTTAGTGTGCAATGTAAAGTCTAGATGGTAAGTGAGCTCTTAAAAATTCTGCTAGCATCATGGAGTGTCCTTAGCTAGTGAAAATTCTCACTGAAGTAAGTGAAACTTCACCTAGAGAACACCAAAAAGCATCAAAAAGTCAGGATAAGAATTTTTACCTGTGCAAGAACGTATTTGTACTAGTTACCTGACTTTGAAATAAAAAACAAAAGTCAGAATTATATAAAATCCATTTTTTATTAAACTCTGGTCACAGAAGAGAACAGCTCAGTAAAAAATCTCTAACAAAGTGATTTTATAGCGCAGTAAACTCTCTGCCTCTCGCAGCCATAAGCTCTGGTTATGCGTGTACAATACGCCTTCGTACCATAGAACACAAAACTGGAGTTTGTCCTTGTAGCCCTGTATTTGTTACACAGGAAGACAAAAATTTAATAAAAGCTGATCCTTTTTCTAGCTTATTGTATCCAGAACACCCACTTTTGTAGTGATGCTTTGAGACCATCATACAAGACACATTGTTATTAGTCAACCTTCTCAAGACCGTGCGGCTGCTATTAGGTATTGCAGCCTGTAAAGGAGTCACTTCAAACGCCCCAGTGACAAATCCCAGCAGTAAAATATTTCCTGAACACACAAAGCAATCTTCGTCCAAGGGGCCACCCTAGCAGAGCGGAAGAGCACAGTGGGTTAAAGACCGCAAAGGGGAAAAAAGGGGAAGTTTTCAGTAAAAAACTAGCTATTACATAAAGTCTCACTTTCTGAAGAAATCCTGAAAGTTTTTTTTTCTTTCTTTCTTTTTATTTAACTGGAGTATTCACACTTGCTTTATGTCAAGCAACTAAGAAGAACTGAAAAGCATGCTAGGCTCTCTATGAATACCGAATACAGAGCCACATTTTCCTCCAACTCTGTACCTCAAGCTGTCAGTGGAAAGTGTTCAAACACCCTCTGCCAAGTTTGGTGATTTGAGAGCAGGCAGAACTGGGGTGGGGGGTGGGGGGGGTGGGGAATATAAATCTCTGGCCCAAGGACTTCTCCTGCCCCTTCTGCCAAATGTGTGGAAACCAGGTCAGACACCAAATCCCAGGTGAGAATCTGCTGTCCAGTAAAGAAAATTCATAACGGGCTACATGGACCCAGACTGCTGTTCCCTGTGCCCAAGAGCAGCATTTGAGGAGAAGCCACTGTACCAAGTGATGCCATGGACTTGAAACCCTTGACCGTACAACACCCCAGAGTCCATTTTAACATTTTACTCACTTGCAACTGCTACAAGATCTTTCTATGAAGTACATCCCATTCTGGAATAATTTAGTAAGCAAGCACCTGACCTCAAAACACATTTACAAAAAAGAAAGAAAGCAATAATAGGAGCTCTGCAAAATAGGTTTTTCATAGTTATATAGCAATTTTCATCTTTACAGAGCTTTCTGTTATTGCAAGAAGCTCCTTAGGAAGCTCTGAAAAAGATTAAACAGAAAATACAGAGTAAATATTAATTATTTGTGAGTCCTGCCAATACAGGACTATGACATTTGTCATTACTTCCACTATAAGCGTTTGTGGTTAGATAAATAGCTCTATTGCAATTTAAGACAAAGCAATTTTTATGTACTTCAGAATGTACTTATGCACAAGTACACTACTTGTATACTGTTACAGCATCTATAAATAATATATACACAGCAGTAACAGTTAGACTAGTCATTAAACTCCTGCAACATCTAAAGGCAAGGGCAAAAACTAGAGGAGCTCCATGTTCTCCAGCTTTTGGCCCAAGTTATTTCTTGTATTTCTCTAGTTTTCTCTCATAAACATACTCCAAACGATACCAGCACAAAGGTGGTTTTCTCATGAAACAAATTAAGACGATACCACTGCAAGAATAAACAGTTCTCAATCTAAAGATAAGGTCAGACAACATTTATTTTTGAATCATTTCAAGAATCAAAGACAACTTCTCATTTAGCAGACAAAAACCTACCCAATATTGATTTGACAGATAGCAGTGATGCCATACGAGCTCGTATCAATTCCCATGTATTGAATCAAAACGCAAATAGCTTTTTCCCCTTAAAGCTGTACTGACTGTATGGTGCTCTGGCAGAAGTTACTGGCACTGTTTTAATACTATCAAACCAGCGTGCACTAACCAGGCCCTCGACAACTAGCACTGCAATGATCAAAAGAGCCATAATCTTACCCAATAAGCATCTTTGTAATTAAGTCAAATGCGATGTCAGTGACGCATTAGGCAATCAATAGAAAAGCATGTGTGCATTCATTAGGCTACCTAGAAGTCTCAAGCATAAAAAAAACACTGAAAGGCACTAGTCCATAAAACGTACTACCTTCAAAACTGTCTTTGAGTACATGCTTCATTTGCACCCAAGACTACAGTGTCCGTTCACCCAGTCTCTTGCGGTAACTCCAGCGCTTTGAGCTGAGCAAGCAAACAGGTAATAAAACCTTTCCCCCAGTCCCAATTTCCTGGACGTTAAGAAGCAAGTGATACAACAAAGAAAACCAAACATGAAAAACAAAGGATCCCGTCTATTCCATCCAATCACCTGATGAATCTAACTTGACCAAGCGTGCTTATTTTTAATTACTGGTGGGGAATAAGTATTATGGAAAAGATGCCTGGGCAGAGTGCCCACCACCAGCATATGTTAGTCATCTAAGGGACAAATCCTGCTCTGAACACTTCGTGTATTTTCCGATTTCAGGGAGGATGTAAGCAATGAATTGAAGCAACAGCTGTGAATTATGCAAGAGATAATTGACCACACTGTATTTTGCCATGATGTCAGACTTGATTCTCTGCTACCCAACATCCAGAGTAGCTATTTGCACTTAGATGTTAGGAGTGCAACATTGGTGCAACTCAGTATTATAAGGTTGATTACAGAGATCATACTTGGTAGACTAGCTGTGAAGGAACTTACTGTACACAGCAACATGTAATCGTGAATTACACCGACTGCCAGGAGTGCTCCAGATTTGCCGGGATGAGAGACACCACATTAGCACAATGCGGTGTCCAGTAAAAGCTAAACCACGTGGCTAATTGTATTCCTAATTGTTAATGCTTCCAAGACCAAACAGTCTGGAGCCTAGAGTACAGCGTGCAGATTCTTTTACCACCACCTGTTCAAAATAGAAGACTGATTGAGAAGGTTTCTTAGCTAGAATCATTATATTCAGGCATTACATCCATTTTTCACTTTGCCAATCCTTCCTCTCCTGCATATCCAAGGCACAAGTCATACTGGGGTAGCAGCAAAGGCCTACTCCATCACTTTATCCCAGCCTTAAGATGACGTTTAGACCGAATGTGATGCCGATACATGTGCTGCACAGCCAGAATATATTCCAGGAGACTTGTTTTTTGTTTAAATGGACATCCTATTTTCAGTCAGTTCCCTAAGGGTGACTTCGAAGCCACTAGACTACCATTTTGGGGTAATACTCAAAATTAGTAAGTCCCCTAAACCTTAAAATGGGAGGATGTGCCACAAAAGTGTTTCTCTCAAACTTCTGCGCTACATAACAGATTACATCAACAAAACCTGCACAACACTGTAAAATTAGCAAGCATCTCGAAGCAAGATGGGACCCAGAAGAACATTCTACAGAATACATAAAACCAAACTCAAACAGCATGAAAAAAGTAATTTTTATTTTTATTGTTTACAAAAGCACGAACACCTTATGCAAAAGCAGCATCCTGAACCATACATTTCCCACATCCTCCTGGGATATTGGCAGAAAGCAAGTATTTTCTTTGTTCTTTAGGGTTAAATGTACATTGCTGAGGTAATTGGGAACCACCCCACTGATTTCCATGGAGCTCTGACTGCTTACGTTAGCAAAGGGGCCAACTCATCAGAGTTTTGCTCTAGGTGCCAAATTGGCTTAGTCTGTGCTTCTAACCAAGATGAATACACTATCCAGATACTTAATGAGCTCTCCATTCTCTTTAATTTTAACTGAAAGATCTAATTTAAAATATCTGTTTAAACATTATCACTCTCATCCCACACTAACTTCATGCAAGGTTTAACTTTATGCACCATGAACAATTTTACTCAATTTTTTAAGAGAGAGCAAGTGTGCTTATAAGCTATTTAGGAGTGAGACCTTTCAGCACAATAGCCATTTACTCCTTTCTTATCTGCCTCCCCAGCACATGGAGGTCAAGTGCTTACTCTGAAGAAACGTGCCCTAAGGTTAACCTGAAAAAAAATGTGCAGCATTCTTATTTTGCCTTCATCTTTTTCTCCTGATCTGGAGCTGAAAGTATTTAATGGTCACATAATCAAATAGGCCATGCTTTTGAACCTACAGAGAAACATTTATTTATTTATTAAAAAAGTGTTCTGTTAAATAGAGAATTTGACTGCAATGACTTCAAAAGACTTACCTGGAGCAAATTACTCGTAATGTTTCCTAAAACGATCCCTACTATAAAACAGCGTAATTCCTCAGCTCCTCCAAGTTGAGGTCCCTCCCCTCAGAATCTACAACTGATGCCTCAAAATATTTATTACACTGGGAGAAATGGCTCTGGCTTGTCTGCCATCCTATGTCTAAAATGACTGACAAATGCTATTTATGTCTGCAAGACTGACATTGGATCTATGGATCAACGAAAACTGCTTCATTTTACTGCTCGAGCTGTAGGAACTGTTCTATTAGCTCCTGCCAACTTCACATTAAAGAAATGTAAGTTACTTCACATATTGAAAGAACCTGCTAAGAACCCATATATATATATATACACACACACACACAATGTATGTGTACACATATACATACACACACATATATAGATAATCTGTATTTATTTTACACTGACAAAGTGCTAAAAGGATCCAACAACTGTCACTGCTAGAGATGAGACTAAATGAAACGGTATCAGTTATATGGCATCAAATAATTATGAGACTCTGGTCCAAGAGCTTCAGAACTGTTAGCAAAAATGCGTCTTTCATTGGCAAAAAAGAAAAGTTCCAAATGGTTTGAATTTCACTTTTAAATAAACTGAAAGCATTTAGAAAAAAAAATTTAAAAAAAACCACCATGCAAAGTAGATTTTAGAATTTAAATTTCAGCTCTGTGTATAGCAAACACACACAATTATACACATATTCTATTACTTTCATAGCAAAATCCTGAGGTGCCTTTTACTCAATGATGACTTTAATGAATCTGGCAGTATCTCACATGTGCATCATTGCTTCAAATTTTGAAAAAGAAAAAGCTGTACAAGTTCAGCCCTGTATTCTGTGAATCTGGCTGCATAGGTAGAAACAGAAGTATTGCACTCAAGATCACGCCTACAAAAATGCACATTTAATAAGGCCATTATATTCAAGATCATACTGAGACTCAAGTCACATGAACAACCAAATATATCATAAATAGACCTAGGAAAACCATATTGCAGAAGATGGACTCAAAACAGCAGTGTTCCAGCAATTTAATAACTGATTTTTTTTTTTTTCCATGAAATGCCAATCTCTCAAACTGTTTTCACCTACAGGGCCTGACAACACGATGCGTATGTATGCATGCATTCTCACAATGCGTTGTTTCATTTTTTCTTAAAAGTTACCAAGTGCTCCAGAGTTTGAGGGTAGGATTCTACTCAAGTTCTGCCAATAAGGTTCAAGTTGTTATCAACTTTAAGCAGCTTCCATGCATGATGAGGGGAGAGAAGATTTGACTTTCAGTTATTTAAATATTTGCCAACATGCAAGACATAATTCTTACTTTACAAAGTGTAGCAAAGACATAATTGAACCTGTGCTGGAATACTTCTCAGTACGCTCTTTCAGAGCTAGATCACATTAGGAGTATCAGTTTATCTGGTCTGGCTTACTGAAAGAAAGCCAGAGCAAACAACCAATTTAACACAATACAAGGAATGATACAGGTTTACAAGTTAGCTGCCCACATCCCATAGCAAATAGAAAGAAGCTACCCTTTAATCAAAGTGGGGTAAGCTACCTTGAATTTACAGTAGGGTAAGTGTATTCACACCAGCCATTACCTTGGAGTAGCAGGTGTGTTGTAAATCTGCTAGTTTGCTTTGTAGTTATTTGCTCCTTTAGCCATTCCAAAGTTACCCAGCCAGCCAGCATTTTGGCTTGGTTAAGGGTAGTGCCATTTGTTCAAGAAGGAAGGGTAGACCACTATCCCTCTTCCCCATGCCACAATACATAAATACATAGTTATGCAAATGCAAAAAGCATCAGTACAAAGGCTGGAAGAATCACAAGACACAGCAGATCGGAAACTTAATGGTCACATGCATTACAGGTCAGCAGAGACATTCTTTCACAATCCTATATTCTGCTATAAAATCCACAGTGGTGGAGATTATGGATGAACTACCTTCCAGCTGAATCAACTCCAGCATTAGGAATTATTTCTGAATACAGCAGACTATGTCCAACCCTTTTTTTCCTAGGACCTATTTTTTGGGTTTAGACAGTTTTTAGTACAGAGACAAGAGGCAAACCTGAGACACAGAAGATGTGACCTGTTTGCATATTATAAACAGACAAATGGATAATCAAGGTGCAAAAACTATTAAACATGTCACACAGCTACACCTACAGCTCTGTGTACTTTTTTCCTGCAACAATGGTGTCACTTGCTGGATGCAGGTTTGTCACTAACTACGAATATGGTTTTGACCAGAGCTGGGAGGAATGCATTTAGACAGCAACAACACAGCTCTTGCAGTGATGAGCACGGATCATGGGAGTTCAGGATATGGTTTCTCATTCCACCCCTGTCTTATACTCCTTGCATGCTGAGCAACTCAAAACATGTCTCTTAGTAATCACATTATTTGGAAGGAGAATAACTCTTTCCATATTTTCTTCACAAAAGGAGCAGTAAGAAGTCCATTAATGTATCACGCAAGAGGAAAAGCTGTCTAGAAGGCTTCTACTTATATTAGCAGTTTTGACTAAAACTGATTAGCAGAATCACTTCGTCAATTAGGTTGAAAAGAGCCAAGAATATTTTGGGAATAGAGTTTCAGAAGCTCAACTCTGACATTCACATTAAAATAGTGGCCTGACTACTAGCAATACTTTGTCTGCAAGTGTCTAATCAAATAGAGTTTTGATGGGTATCTAGCAGTAGCAGCATTTTCAATGTTTTATGTTTGCTGTATTTAGTACTTTTTAACCGAATTCTCTCTCCCAATAAAGTGACTGTCTTGTAGCTAGCATGACTACCCATACACACAGCATTTCTAAATGGAATTACATATTGTTGTTTTCTCTCCACCATAATCTTATCTTACCATTTTCAGTATCAGTCAGCACCACAAGTTCAATGCAGGTCATGGACAACAAGCAGCAGACCTACTTTTACTGCTTCCTTCAAACAATGTATTGTTTCATATTTATATATTCTTAAAATGTTTTCTTCACTTAGCTATACTAAAAGTACCACTCCAAAATTTAAGTTTACTTTGAAAAAGGTTATTGATGACTTCACCAAAAAATACCGCCAAAAATCCTTTTACTCCCACAGGAAATCATATTTTCTCCTGAATTAGTGTTAACGGATATTTATATTAGAGGACTCCATATTTCAGAAACCAGTTATTTCATGCTCAGTATTCTTTTCAGCAGATGAAGAGGTAGGTATATTTCCACACAAGACAAAAAAACACCAAACTGTAACAGACAATTAAATCAAGTAATGTCTGAAAAGTCAAACACTGTTCTGACAGCACATAATGTGTCTGAAGATACTCTCCAAGGAGGACAAGAAAAGTTGCACATTCTGATAAGATAATACGTCATAATTTGAAATTTAATAATTTTCTGGAAAGAAAACACAAGTATCCAAATGCTACTTCCTTCCCCTCCCTCCCCCAAAGAAATGTGGGTGCCAACAAAACTGCCTGTATCAATGGTAGTATTAACTTTTGGAGTGCTAAACATGGAATCAACTGCAATTCTTCCTTACATTCACCAACACCAGCAGTCTACAAGTTTACACAGAGACCATATGCATGATAATTACATAATTACAATAGGAATTCAACTTTAGTGTTGTTCTTAAAACAATCTTCATAAATAATGAAAATATCTGTGTTCTAGCTCTTCAGTAACCTAAGGTTAATTGGTACAGATAGTGTTTTTTTCTTCCTTTTATAAACCAAACTGGAGGTTCCTCACTGCCAACAATGGTTAAGGCCTGGATCAAGTTATTCTCCTTTTGCTTTTCCCTTTTTCTGCTTTTTTCCATTTTCCACCACTGCATTATATTCTGGTTTGCTTACTCCATTTGCAACAGCACCATTTGCTATTTTGCCATTCTTTACGGGTTCCTTGGGCAGCTTATATGTCCGATAGTAGAAGTTACCAAACAGGAAAATGAAGGTGACAGCATAGAAAATTACACCCCAGTGCATCCATTTAGGGAAAGGACAATCAATATAAATAGACAAGGCTGTGTGGCCAATAGTCACATGGAACTGCACCTGAAAGACAGAAAATATAGAATGAAAAAGGTCTGGATATATTCTGTAGGTCTGACTGCACCAATGTATACCAACGCATTAAGTTATGAAAACTGCTAAATTGGGAGGCAGTAGGGAAGCTGTATTTGGCTGTCAGATCATGCATGCACACATATGCTTGACCAGGGATATCAAATTTATCGCAGTACCTGGCACCAGTTTTCAGAAATAGGAAAATGAGAAGACATTAAGAGATCTGGATTTTCTCTACCTTTTGAACAGGTTTTTGCAATTCAGTTGAAACAACCAATAAGTAGTATTAGACTTCACTCACACAACTCTTATCTATGCTGCTTATTTTTTGAGAAATGAAATAAATACTTCCATCTCCAGGAAGTATTCTGACTTCAGCTGTGAGTATCAGACAGCTAACAACTTCTGCAAGAAGCAGCATCTGTTCCAAAGCTCTGCAAATGCAAATCCACTCAGAGGCAGTACCTTCTGAGATACAGAGGAATTTTACTTACCAATTGCAATATAGTCAAGTATCGTTTCCACCACAGGTATTTCTGAAATTTAGGGCCACATGCAGCTAATCCGTAATACATGTACATAATGACATGAATAAATGCATTCATCTGAGCTCCAAAAAAAGCTGTCCAGGAACAGAAGGGAAGATTATCATGTAATTTTGACACACACACACACAAAAAAAAAAAAGAGAGAGAGAGAGAGAGAGAAGTCTTTTCTAGTATTATTCATGTGATAGTAAAAATTATAAAGCACAGGACATGCCAGGATTCCATCTTTGAAATATTCAATAGTATAGTATAGACCTGTCTGCCAACATGTGCTGACACAAATAACTGTTCATGCAAGTAGTATGTCACATCTTTCATGGAACTACTTATGCAAAAGCTTTTCATAAGATTTTTGTTGAACAGAGATAAATCACATAGATTCCACATTAGTTATTGTACTATAACTGCAATTGTTTTGCTAAAGGATTATTAAAAGCTCTATTTGACAATGTAAAGTATAAAGTATTAGGTTCTGAACTCAAATCTTTTAAACTGTATTTAAAGGCACAAGGTTCACTTCTCAGCAAGAAGTCAGGAAACTTATATGGAAGTCTGATTAAACAGGCCAAAAAATCATACAAAGCAAAACTTCACTTGTGGTTATAAGACATCTAAGGGCATTGCCAAGTGAGTTTGTCTAAATTGCTCATCTTTTGTTTCCTTATTTATGACTTAAAATATCCAGCATTCTTAAATATATAAATGTACAGTATAACTTTTTCCAGAATGATCCATGCTGGAAACGAAGATGACAGTTCTCATTTGCATTAAGATCTCTTTGCTCTGTCAAGATTAGCAGCCATTTAACAGAAACAAATTATATCTTGTTAAGGTGGTCTTACAGTGCCAGAGAGGCTCAGTAAGGCTCTAATGTGTAAGATTAGGGCAATACAGACAATAGCTGCTGACATCAAACAGCTCAGATGCCCATGTGGTCTAGACCAAGTTAGTTATAATAGGGCCTAGTTTATAATAGATCTATGTAAGCAATGTGCTATCAACTAGAAAACAGAAGAACATAGATCTATCCACATTTATGCAGTAGCACTACATAAATGCAGAAGAGCAACTATTGCTCTTCCTTTTGCAGGGGCTAGACACTAAGAGGCAGTGCAAGAACACCAAAACTTGAAATAAATTTGGAAATGGTTGCAACTGTTGTATTGAAAACTACTGATATATAGCCTGAAAAGTCTGAAAAGCCAACAAGGGGGAGGGCATTTTGAGATATCCACGGAATTTCTAAGTAAGACTACAAGTAAGCATCCAGTCTCCAATAAACTTATTTTATGGGCGCAGTAGCCAATAAAGATCATGAAGTGTCTGGTTGAGTACCTGCATCCTGCAGATTACTTGGGAGAAATTCAAGGATAGTCACAGATACTCATTTTAAATATTTCTTCTTTTGAATATAAGTAACCACTCACTACAAGATATCTATAGTAAAGAAGAGCATAAACCCCCCCCATGCATTAAGTATTAGTGTGGTTTGACAAAAAAAAACCCAAAATATTAGTTTGGTGTAGTGTTTACAGTATGTTATTTTCAGTGTCTTAAGCCTACAAAGCACATTACAAACAAAACAGGGTATTTTCCCTGAACCCTCAGCTCTGTAGAGCTTATAATTTGAAAGAGACAAGGCAAAACAACAGGAACAAGGGTACAATGCAGGCAAGGGAGGATGGGGCAAGTACAATGGAATAAAATTCTTTGATGGGGGCTTTAGAAAGGAAGCAAGAAAAAAAAAAAGGCTGATAATGAATTATAGACTTATGTCATTATGAATAGGTTTTAAAAGTTAATTGACCGATTTATCGGCTCACCTTCACAGGAAGGTTTCAGAATTTTATACATGCCTCTCTAAAAAAAAAGAAGGCAAACCCCAAACTCAGATACAAGGCCAAAATAACGTCTCCATTAACTTCATTACATTTGCACACAGATTGTGGCCCGTAATTAGATTTTGCAGTTCTCTGTATCTGCAAAAATTAAAGTTAGGCAAGACACCTTCATCTTTCTATTTCATACAGAACAAGGATAATTTTGAAGACAGAACTTCAGGCTTGCAATTGATGCCCATGAGGGAAAAAAAAAAAGTTTTGCAATTCATTAGATTATTGCCCTGTTATCTTTTCCTCCCCCAGGTTTCCCACAGAGGAAGACTGTATGCATTAAAGCTACTGCACTGCTTCAGTGCTATTTAAACACTTTATATTATATACTTGTATATTATAACGTTAAGTCTACAAAAACTTTTCTCCATTGCTCCCAAACAATAATAACTCTCCCTTGTGTCCAGTGAAAAGGGTATAGAAGGAAGGGAACTCACCTTGTCCACCTGCAACCCACTTAATACCAATCCACCACAAGGTAAACATGGTAAAATGGTGATAGACATGAAGGAAACTAATTTGGTTAAATTTCTTCCTCAGGATGAAGAATACTGTATCCAAATATTCAATTCCTTTAGAGACATAATACCACCATAAAGCAGCAGCTATCTGAAACGAAAGAAAAGACAACACAGAAGTTTTAGTGATTCCAAGCTGAACGGAATAAAGTTCTCTCCACCTATCTGCTGCAAAAGAAGGATACCTCTTCCTTCCCCAAATCCTGGTACATGTTGAGGTGGAGTCATCAAACATCTGACAGCATGAGAACAACAACAAAACCAATAGTCCATTCATCTATTCTGGACGTGGAAGTATTATTCTGAGTCTACTGCTCACAAGTCACAACCTTAAAAAAGGGCTAACATAATTAAAAACTTTGCCATCTCTGAACAGTTACCAGTTAAACACAAGGAGTTTGTGTCCTCATTCTCTATCCTAAGCTTCATGAGAGAAGACTACCACAGGGCTTCCTGTACTAATGAGGCAACACTTTGATGTGGTCAGAACAACGAGGCAGAAACATTATGATAAAATGAAGTTGCAAAGGTTGAAACCTTATATAAAATTCTTTCAGTACCACAGGCATATAGGTGGGAAGATACTAAATCACTCTTACAAGCTAGGTGCGGTACAGATTTTGCATCCCTTAGAGCAATATTCCCCTCAGCTTCTTCTGGTGTGCTCAGTAAGCCCCTCTGGAAAGCAGTATTCCCCCAGTGGCTCTGTGCCATTCAGGGAAGAGAAGAAATGAGACCACAGGAGCCACACAAGCTGTAGAGATATAACCCATCTACCCAACAGGGCAGTGCTACACACACAAAATTTTTTTCTAATCCACCCATCACAGTGAATCTTGCCCAAGATGCAAGATAAACATGGCTTCCTGCTGAAATCAGGATATTGTTGTACCAGGTAAAGCCCAGAAGCTGTGCACAGCAATTTGCTAATACTATGATATGGGGGTATGGTGGTGGTGGGGACTCCCTTCCAGATCCCAAAGCATAGCAACAAGTCTAGTTCCTGGCATTGTAAGTCATCTAGCTCGTTATGCAAGGGTGGGACCAGAACATATCCCAGATGGTGACTCACATGGAGAATGAAGGGAAAAAAAAAAAAGTTGGAAATGGCACCACCAGCAAGGAAAGCAAGCAATGTCACAACACACATATTTGTAAGAAGTTCACCTGGTTTTTCAGGACTCATCTGATGGCAAATCAGACTTTCTTACCTTAACATAGTGTGAAATAACCCCGCCACCCCCTCAGTCCCCAGGGGAGACAGAAGAGAAAAAGTGAAGACAGCAGTAGCTTCCCTTCCCAAATATAGACATACTGTTAAGCAAGTGAGAGAAAGGGGAATTAGGACAACGAGCAGTACAGAGCAATGCTACAGCCTTGCATGATGTTTTCCTCCACCTCTCCAAACTAGTGGGAAAGGAACGCATCTCTCCTCAGAGTAAGCTTGTCACAGCCATCATTGGACTGGTGAACATTTTAGGAGAGATTACAGCAGAAGCAAAAAAGCAGCACGGGAGCAGAAGAGTGTCGCAGATCTGCATTGCAGACTCCGCAGTTTCCCAAAGGGACTGCACAACTTACTGTTGCCAAACTGCAGACTTCTATGTATCCATTAATGAATACCCTTCTCACTCTCTGGACGTGATTTAGCCTACTTCAGGTCTCAGGAAGAGGAGGTAGATTTTGTCAATTTTATATAAAAAGATACTAATATCTGTTAAAGCTGGAGAGAGGCTTAATGAGAGAAAAGTGACTCCCACAGATCTTGGAGTTCCCAGATACGCAGGCAAGCTGCAAGAACCATCAATGTATAGATATTTATGTTGCTCAATATCCAGTACAGTTCTGCCTCTGGGACAGGTAGTCAGGTGTTTAATAACACCCACATCAAGGCTTTGTCTCACACCCATGGATTAGCATAACAGTCCAGCATCTTTTACAGATCTTTGCTAAAGCTGCATCTCTTAAATAAATTAAGATAAGCATCTTTTCATCTCATGAGTGAACAATAAACACTTTGGACTATATCTATAAAACAGCAAGCCAGCACTACAATACTCAAACTCTTTGGAGGTCCTTCCTTCTGAGAAACTTTTAAAGAATCAATAGGTCAGTTACAAGCAAACTGCAAAGCTGATGTTCATTTTGTTAAAGAATCAGTGGAACAATAAGCCAAAGAGCCAATTTACTGTATGAAATAGAGCAAAATGTAAGTGGAGAAAAAACCAACAAAAAACTTTATGTTTTATGCCCAAGATGCCACAGGTTCACTCTATGCTCCTGGACAAGTCATTTAACACACCTCATTCCTCTTCTTTTGAATTCCACCTGCCTTGCACAGAAAGCAATTACAACCCACGGGTCAAAATCAGCTGAACTTTTGATCAAAATGCTTCCCATCACTTAAGAACAAAAATAGCGTCCATTTCTTTGCAGGATTATACCTGCTAATTTTTGTGTTCCTGTAGATTTTGTTGCCTGACAGCTCTTTTGCTCTCTTCCTATCATAAAATTTTACTACCATTTATTCTCAAACCCAACAGGTTTTTTGTACTGATGATCTATTTCAGTGCTCCCAATGACTTATACAGATGTTTTGATTATTAACTTATAGATGCAGAAAAAATGAAACAGATGTTAAGTCACTTGCCCGCAGCCATGCATGCAATCAATGACAGAGGGCAGAAATAAAGTAGGACAATACACAGATATGTAAGCTATGTCAGGAGCAGATAGCTACTATTAAACTTCTTCCGCAAAGCATCAGAAGTTAGGACCTAACCTGCAGCCTTTCTTTGGACACAGTATGAAAGAAAGATTGAGCTTAAAAGAAAGTATGCATTGAAAAGGCATATTCCTAAAATGAGTAATACTACTCACAACCATACCTTTTCTGGCAATTTTCATATGCGCCAATCTAAGTCAGTTAAAACACCAGATGGCACAGAAAGATTACATTACAGCCTAGGATTAAGGGGGTCAACAAGAGGTCCAATCCCATGACCTCTGCCTGCTGCAGGGTTTTTGAATGGAGGGCTGTTTATCTGGGACTCCATTCCTGCACTCTCCTTCCACATTTCAGGTTGGAGACAGTTATCCGCTAAGGGGTTTGAAGGGACAGGTACTTCTTAGAAGGTAACAGTAACATGAAAAATTAAAGCGGCTTTTAAAGAGAACTCTTTTCCCTGCTTCAGTTTAGAATTTTGTTTACAGGACCATGAAGTCTATTTTGTTAAGTCAGGTTCCCTTTTTACATAAGTTTAAAGTAAATTATTATTATATTTATTTCATAAGAGGAAGCTACTCAAGGTCTAGACATAAATACAAACAATGCAGATTACAATTACAATACAGAAGACAACCACAGCTCAGCTTTATGATTATGATCAGCACACTTAAAACTAGGAGCTAACTAATTCACATAGCCACAGATTCCTAATTCTCAGCTCTCCAGAAATGCTAATAAACAGATGAACCTTGAGTTGGGAAACAAGGACACACAAATATAAGCAGAAGAGGAAAGTGACTACTCACAGACACTAACATGCCTTAAGTTAGACAGTATTAGGAAATTGTTCACTCCAAATACTGGAGCTTCCAAAGGAATACTACAAAGCATGCCCTTTGCATTTATTGTTTTGACTCCTAAGCTATAACCAAAAAAAGTTCTTCCAAGATGCAGCTACAGCTCCTTCAAAATCCCTTCTTGGGGATTTCTTCCCCCTTTTCTTTCTTCTCTACTATGAACATTTTGTAATAACCAATTACAAAACACACTCCTCAACTTCCTGCCAGCAGTCAGTAAGGTGGCTATCTACTACACCCAGAAGATAAGGCCTTTAGAAAGGAGTTTATTTCTGCAACTGTGGAATCTAATTTCCACCCCTGCTTGCTCCAGTCATCCATTGCCTCTTGTAGAACAACAGCCAAGGGAGCCTGGATGAGATTAACAGGTGTAGGTAGCTTCAAAACAGTACGTAGGAGGATCAACTTCTTCATACTATGTGTAAACTAACTACAGTACTAATTGTCAGTGAAAGCCAGAAGCTGGATAAAGTTGAAGAAAACATACAAACTCATGGAAGAATATCCCCTTAAAAACTGGCAAAACAAAAAGGCTATGTCTGACTTAAGAGGTCTGTAAGCTGCAAATCGCTGGTGTTGCTAGACTATACAGGGGAGGTGTCACCACATACCCTTACGCTGTTCCCTTGAAATTACCTTTGGCTTACTGTCTTTAGACACAATGTGGGTTGGAGAGGAGAGGAAAGACGTTCTCTGCACTGAGGATAGCCAAGCTTTTTTTTTTTTGAACCATTTACCAGCTCTCTGTATTCCCTGGAGGAACAAAGGATGGTTTCTTGACCCCTCATTTTGAGCAGGAGCTCTGGTCAAAAGGGGCCACTACATGGCAACATCATAGTGGCACATTCGCAAAAAGATTGAAACAGAGGTCATACCAGGACTTCTAAGTTCCCATTTAGACTACTATACGCAATTAGTTTCACATTTCTCAGTATTTGTTCCAGCTTTTTAAGCACCACAATAAAGTCATATATGAAGCTGTTGCTTTCCAGAGCATGTTCCATAATGCATTCTGGGCTCAGTGCTGTTTCCATTTGAGTTAGTCCCAGTCTCCTTTATCTGATGAACACAGGACTCATGTACTCATTCTCTTACAAATAAAGTTATTGCATTTGTAATTAATTCTACTGTTGCAGTGCAGCTTTCCTCTTCAGAGAAAACCTGGTGCCAATAGATACTAGACATTTAGTATCGAGATCTACTAAAAAAGGAGATGTGATACAAGGTATATCAATTCTAAACTCAAATCTGCAAACAGAAGCCCACATTTACTTACATTTTAAAATTGCTTTTGCAGGTTTATATTAAGAAAAATGACGGTGAAAGGAATCTTGAGGAGGTTTGGGGTTTTTTTTTGTCCTATAAGTGTCAAAACCCAACAACATACCTTCTAAATGCAGAGCATTGTACTGTAAAGCAGGCCAGAAATGTGTCCTAGACTCTTTAGTTAGGCAAAGTACACTTGTGGAAAGCGTCATTTTCTACTTACAACTTATTAACCTAAATTGAGAATTCATTCAAAAGAACTACTGGATAATGATCACGATAAGGGTCTTGACTGATAACATACTATACAGTTCCTGCAACAATTTGAGAGAACTCAATTTTCCCTGCTTCCTCAACTCTCTCAGTTGCAGACTGAACGTTACAACTTAAAACTTTAGAAATAAAGTTTATGCAAATCCGCAAGTTTACAAAAAAACTGAAAAAGTCAGGAAATCCAAAGAGTAGATATTGCTAGAGCAACCTTTCTTTTCTGGACATATCATATGCAATAAATACATTGTGCAGGTCAATTTGCCTTTATTTCATTGTATAGTAACGCTTTGTTTGTCATAATGACCAAAACAGAAGATAATTCTTTTCAGCAGGTCTGACCCCTGCACAGCCTTCCACAAACAAGTGCACCTAAAAGTGAGGTTATGAAACAGAATTTTTGCATACTAAAAGTCACTACCTTTTATAAAAATTCCTTCAATATATGCCATACCAGTTCTTAATATCATCCAGCTGAATACAAGGGCATTCTATTTTGCGTATCTACTAAAAAAAAAAACCTGTCAAGCATTTGTTATACTTGGCTAGATTTTGTCTTTAAACAAAATTATTAACAGAAGTATTCTAGTGACTGGAATAGTGAGTGCACAGTATTGGCAAAGGTGAAAGATAGGCGACTACCGTAAGGCCAATAAAGATCTGCACACAGCGTTGTTCTGCAATATCAGCCATTATACATAAGGTGTAAGACTCGAACCTCTCCTTCTTACTACCATCTCTGCCATGCGCACAAGCTTTTGAGTAATACTACCCATGAAGCCATGTCTACTCTTGTAGATATTTTTTGAAATGTGTTATAAATATTAAATGTATTTAGACTATAACACGCTTTCATTACATTTTCAGGAATGTGTTCTAATCTGTAGATGAAACTTGCAAGAAGAGCTGAGAGATTCTCAAGTGTCAGCTCTGCTGGAAGATAAGGCTTAGTACATGAGCTAATCAACGTTACAGAAGTTAACAAGCGTCTGCACTTTGATTTTAATTTGAAAGCTTTCCAAAAAATACACATTTGAAATCTAAGCTTCTGCAGTGAAATGTACTGATAATACACTTGCCAGAAGCCAGCAAGACCTCATGAAGCCAAATATGGGTAAAGGAGACAAAAAGTTACCTCACCAGTACAAGTGAAGTGCAACCAGAGTATATGCTGACAAATCTTACTTGCTTTGATCTAGCTAGAACACTACACCTTTACTGTGGTTACCCTAGTATCATAAACTTCAGCAAGGTCTAGTAACCAAAGTATGTATACAAAGCTTATCATGGATTGTACAACCGCGGATGAAGCCAAGGATGGTATCTTTAAGACTACTCTTACTTGTAGCAGTCAGATGAAAGTTAATGCAAATACACTGATGCACTTTGATTAAACCTGCTATATGCGATGTAGTCCAACCTGAAGCGATCTGTGAGAATATAACGGGATACAGTCATGGCTGACAGCAGAACTTTGGAAACACTATTTTCAGACAAGACTTAAACCATCATGTAGTGCTATATATTGCACACGTTCATATACAAATACAAAAAAGAAATACTCACCCTAACTTCATAAACATTATCTGAATAATCCACAGTCTGGCAGACATAGCTGTACCCTCGAGCTCTTGATGACAAAAACAGCTGAAAATATTAAAGTCATACATGAGGGGAAAGATGCTACATAAGACATGTTCATAACAATTATCAGCAGATTTCTTGCTACATCAAACTTACCTGAACAGAAATATTTAAAATATCCTTATCAGTCCTGAGAATACTATTGAAGAACACTATTCTAACAACCTGTTGTTACACAGTACCTATTTTTTTTCTTGCAAATTAAAAAGAAAGTACTGATTTGTCCCTGCATGTATCTGCCCAGATAATTAGAGCCCTGTACAAATTAGTAAGAATTCCAGTATGACCTTAAGCTATTCAAACATGAGTATTTACTCTGATAGCTCTAGCTTCAGAGACAGAAAATACCTAATTACTTTCACTACGAATGACAGAAACACTATTCCCATGATGGATTAGAGAGAACTCTCTCCAATAGACAGGGATTAGATAATTTGCTACTTTTCTTAAAACAGTATACCAATCAAAATCCAGAAAAAAAACCCCTGAACAGCCAATGCTGAGCACCCATAAAACATTGAGAGAAACTGGATAAAGAAAAGTTCTCTGTTTTGTGCCAACAGAAACGGCCTAAAGCACATGAAGTGCTCTCGTAAGGCCACTCCAAATAAAGCACATTGCAACAACCTGAACAGGAGAAGATAAACTTGACATTTGAGCAAGTTCCCATTGGAAAAAAGAACACTTGCCTAGAGCTGTACAAGGTTCAAGTAATACTTCCAATCTTGACATTCATAAATTTTATGATCCAAGATTGTTTAAAGCCAGGTAATCCCACCCTGTTAAGGATCAAAAAAGACAACAGTGGAGCAGACATAACCTGTAAATTGTGAGCTGTAGAAGTAAAGAAGAGTGATACAAAAAGATCTCCAAAATAAACATGGGTAGGCACTAACTATTCTTACCACTAACCTGACTTCCATCTCATTCCATTTCATTCCATCTCAGATTGAATTCAAGTTTACTTCGGTATCTCAACTAGCACACAACACTAGGAGCGCAGACAGATGCCGAGATAAGTGTTACCCAGATAAAACCAACATACAAAACCTGGTGAAACTCTGGACCGACTTGCTGCACATGTCTGTTAAGGAGGGAAGTGAAAGAAACATCCACAGAAGTGATCCTAAGAAGGAAATTGAACTACTTCTGCATCATCCAAGTCCATTTACAAACTGCTGTAACACCACTACTCTCCAGTGTGGTCCCATACAGGCACGAGCACATTTGATAGTATCAGAGAAAAGCAGGAAACAGTTTAGTCTGCACTGTTACAGAAACTAACCAATCTCTACTGTGACCTACTGGGTAATTTGACCAAGGTTCACCTGGCAAAAGGCAGTAAATTGACTTCACCAGACTGCCTCAAAGTAGAATAAAAAATTCAAGATTTTGTGGCAAAATAGGGGCTGCGCATCTGGGACTTCTGCATGTTCTAAGCAAAATTTGCTCCTAATTTGAATCTGAACTTGAGTCCAACGTATGGGAGTCTTGGACTAGACAACCTAGCAGTGCTTTATGGACTTACCATTTTAACGTAATTTATCACAGATGAACAATACAGCTTGCCATCAGGATGATTATTTAAATAACATTTAAAGGCATTTCACATTCAAATTCTGTTCTCAGCAATAACTGGAAACTTCACAGTCATTCACAAAATACAAACTGTGTATCATTGTACCCATAACAATTACATTACTCATGCAAATTACAGCAGTGGCACACTGGTATTGTAAACCTCACATAGACTGAAGCAGAAGTTGCCTGGTTAAAGAGAACAATTGAAACTTGAACACCTTCCTCCTATCAGTCTCTAAGATCAAGAAAAGACACTTCCTGTAAATGTTGTATCCATAGCCTTAACATCCATTGAATAACAACCTATCATTTGAAATAGCAGGAAACTAGAACCTCTGTGTCTAAAATTATGAGCTTTCAGCCTATCAGTAGTAAACGTATATTTGTGGCCCCATTCATTTTATGTTAATTCAGTGATTTGGAAATGCCATGCAAACACACGTGTTATCCTATAAGCAACATAGGTTTGAAAATGAATCCACCGCAAGTCTGGTAGAATTCAGCTTATGGATAAACCAAACCAATTTAAAAGAATAAGTGAAAAAGACAGACATGGCAAAAACACTGCAGAATTCATTTCAGAGGCATTTCAGTTTTAACCTACCAAGACGATTGGATTTCATCCATTCCCACAACTATCCCTGGGTGTCAGCATTAAATTCTGTTGTACCTGTAGTATTTTATTACTTAGTTGAATAGCGCAAGGAAACAATTTAGACAAAATGAAGACTGAGGTGTGATGGCTAAAATTTTACTGAACCATGTCTTAAAGGCTGAAACCAGCTAATGATTTTATTATAGAAGCTCTGGGGAAGGGTCAATATGCAGATCATCATCAGATATGCCATGCTTTCCTGGCAAAAGTACAGAACAGATGGGCCAGAAAAAGAGTTCTGCAATGCTGTAATTTAACTGCTCTGTTCATTTGCTTAGTTCTGCAAACAGATTTTGCAAATTTATGATCCGAGGTCTTCCAGGAAGAAGACTCTCAATCCACATGAGCAAAGTCACAGCGGCATAAACCACTCCTTAGCATCAGCTATATTCTCGACAGCTATCCTTGAATAATGATTACCAAACTGTTAGAGTAATCCCATTTAGCTACTGCTAAAGAGCTGGTCCACTGCATTGTTACTAGTCATTTCCTCTGTACAGAAAACTTAACAAAGGAGAAATGCAGCAACACTGAAGTTTATTAAAATTAACATACTCAGAACATTGCAAATCAAACATCAGAAGATTGCATCCTTTTATTTTTATTTAAAGATACAGTACACTTCATTTTTATTCTTATTCTAAAAGATAACTTACAGACAAGATACTTTTCCTCACTACAGACAATGGACATCTGAATTTCTAAAAATGATAAACACGCTGAAGGCACCAACAAACAGCTCAACTTCTAACAAGATACATTCTGACACCTTTTAGGATTATTAAAAAGAAAAAACAAAAAAATCAGTTACAAGTGTTAAATCTCTACAGATTTTAGTTAATCTGTCCAGTATTTACACTAACAAATCTAAGAAGAACTTGGAATAGCTAGTATACAAATTCTCTCTATAGACTCATTTAGTGCATTTCTTCTCAAACAGAACGTACCTAGCTAAAGAAATACTCACAAAGGCAAACTCAGCTTTAAAAGTCTGTGCAAAACATTCACCCTCAATAGACATCATGAATATATGAGATTTTCATTTTGCCATCTGTAGACACCCTCAGACTTAAATAAGAATTCCCTCCTGCGAGAGGACATACACACCTCTTTGAAAATGAAGAAGTTGAGTAGAACCATTCCAAAGTTGTAAACAACCAACAGGAAACGTAACTGGAAGGGCTCCCTTGTCTTCATCCATTTAGGGCCCAGCCAGACAGTGAGGAGATAAATAGTGCTTATAGTCAGTGTTGGAAATGGAGACTGCATCAAGGGCCAATCATCAACACGTTTGTCTGGGGGGGTGAAGCAAACAGAAGGAGTCAGTAAGGTCTGAACAAAATATATTTAATCATCATTTTAAGCATTGCATTTGTTAAGTATTATTCTCTCCCGGAATAGCTGCATCGGATAGTAGAAACACAATACACTCATTCTTTCTAGGAAGGTTAAAGAAAATAGTTTTAAAAAACCCCACTATATCACATTACCTCACACAGAGATTCATTATGTCATGCAAGTTCTATTGTGCAGTTCTACAATCGAAAACAATAATGCAAACAGAATTGCGTGAGCCCAAACCAAACCCACAAATTCCCCCCAAAACAATTTTGCTTATGATTAACAATGACTGCAGCGGCAACATAACCAACACCACCGCAAATGAAAGATACACAAATTTGGCAAAATACTGATAAAATTAATAGCTTTTATTAGTTTAAAATTATGCACTAAAAAGCCTCCAATTAATTTTATACAGTTACATGACGCTAACCAAGTACCTTTGCTATTTGATGTAGGTCAGTCACGTGTGTTTCAAACAGAATACTAACAATGTTACTGGAATAAAAGAGTTTAAAGGGATGGTTCTAGTTAGAGTAATCTCTGCTGCCATATGGGAGACAAAGGTTTTATTTACAGTCTCTTTCAGTCACTCACGTGATCCAGAGTTACACATACGCTAGGGCCCAGAATATGTTATATTAAGGTCTGGATCTGTATCAAAAAAAGTACTCTTCGCCAGATGAACCAGTGACATCTAGGATTTGAAGATGGCTCTGCTACAGAGGAGGGAAGGGAGAGACCACAGTGACACTGCCTTATTCAGTGTTTCCTTCCCCCCCTACATGAAGGCTAATCTCTAGTTATAGCAAGAGATAAGAGGGAACTACTCCATAACTATCAGTACTTTGCACAGCTCTACGATACTAACTGGATTGTTGTCCAGATGCTTAGGCTAGCTGGAGTTCAGACAGAAATCATACCACAGGGCTCCTTGGGAAGCTCAGACATCTAAACCACCTGCCTTCAGTCATTTGTGGGTAAACTCACAAATAGCAATGCAGTTGCTCACAGACTTACCTAGAGGACAAGTTTCTTTTGGAGAACTGTTTTTCTTCATGGTAACCCAAAGACAGTGAAAAAAACCTATACCATAAATTAATTCTTGATCCCAGGCATACTAACAGGTAAGTTAGAAAACCCTTCTTATCTACAAAATGAGGAACTCGGATACAATGAGGAAAGATACAATGAGAACAGCACTGCCATTACTCCTCCTCCACTTCTTTCTCATTTCCTTAGTTGCCCTTAAGATCATAAATTAGAACCTCATTTTAGGAGCAGATTTCATGAGACCCTCTATTGCTAATAAACAACACATATTGTGTTCTACAGAAAGACAGTGTGCATGGCACTGACTCTTCTTGCTTCCAGTTGATTTAATAATGCTTGATCTGCACATTGCAAGTAAGATGCTAGGAGGCCTAAAAAGAAGTGGAAAAGAAGAAAGAGAAACCAGCCAAGCTGCTTCCATTACAGCTGTTAATATCAAAAGAGAGAAGTCATCCTAATGCATGGAAACCTTCAGCAAGCTGACACTGCCAGAGTGACGGGAGTCAGCCTTGTGACCGCAGCCACCAACAGAAGCCAAGGGCAAGATAGGGCAAGGAATACAGGGAGGAGTGGCAAAAAATTAGATAGATCGGCTGTAGAAACACAGGCAGTGAAACAAAACTGAAGAAAGTGAGAGAAGACTCTTACTTTTCAGCAAGTCCCTGGAACAGATACTTCTATTACAATATAATGTACTCTCTGTAAAACATGAGAACAATTGCTTTATAGTACAGTATAGTGCCTTGGGATGTAAAGGAACAGCCCCATTTTCCAAACCTCACAAAATGCTACCTATTGAAGCTGCATTGCAATTATTACACTATCTCCCTCACACTTTAGTTCCTGCTTGCTTTTAGCAATTGCTCTACCAATCTGAATTTTAAAATAACACTACTTAAAAGACAAGAGAAATGGAGAACCTCATCATCCACCTGATACGAAGTAATGGGCAAAGACTCATCTCCACCAAGCAAGAAGAAAGGTGTCACTTCTTAATTAAGAGACAGCTGTGGGAATAGCCAACATGTGATATGCTTTAATCATGCATCTCACTTCAGACACTGTAGTGTGTGAAGAGTTAAGAGCAGGTGAGGCAAGAGGCCCAGTTGCTTTCCCAGCCTTCTTGCACTAAGCAATATAAAAGAGGCAAGGACATATTAAAGAATCTGTTTTCTGTTTTCTAACCCAGTGTTTCATGGTACCCTGAAAGCTGAAGTGACAATACGAAAAACATGAAAAAGGAATAAGATTTGAATTTTACCCCGGAGCTGAACGTTACCACCCGCTGCTGAAAATAGGAAATGATGACCTATTCCAGATTCCTTTTTGTGGCAGGAGACAGAGGTTTCTAGAGGGAAGAATGAGGATTCACTAGAGGATGAAAAGAAAAGGGGATAACTTTTATGAAAGCCCAGCTGCAAGTGAGCTTTGCCTCACTTTTCATCAGCACCATAAACAATTCTTTCACGTACTTTCCACAAATACTACAAATTGAAGACCTTAATTGGAGAAAACCAAGAGATATATTTAATTAACTCTGACAACAACATACGAGCACCTGGGCAGTTGCCATTACACTTCCATACCTGTATCACGGTTTCAGCCTGTTACTTTCACTCTGCACAAGATTTCTAAACAGTGAGCCACCACATCTCAAAGACAAGTCTTAAAGTATTTGCAAGAAAAGCATAGCTTACTGGTACAGAGCACATAACACACTTCCCAGGGAATCTATCTGATTGGGATTTTGGGGGCCTGACCTCTCCTAGGACAATTAATTGCACTTTGAACACAAATGCCTGTATGAGAGGGAATACAGTAGGCAATTCAGTTCTGGAGTGCATCCTGGCCAAAACAGAAGCATATCAATAGTCAAAAAGTTTGCTAAGAACACCACCTTGCACTTGTTTTGAGGGCATTTAGGAGACTCTGCATATGATTATTTTTCACTAATACTGTGGCATCAGAAAACATGCTACTATTCATCCCAGAACTTTCTAGATGTAGAAACTTGTTCATCACAAGATCTCGCCTGGATAATGCAAAATAACTTGTTCAGTTTTAAGTAAGTTCCACACACCATTCTTGTTGCTCAGAAGGTATTACAAAACCAATTTCACTTCAGTTTACCAAGCAAGCCTGCTTGTCTGTGCTCTACACAGAAAACACACAGTTACATGCAGACCCTTGTTCCAAACTTCTTTTCAGATACCCTCTTTCAAACCAAGATAAATTCACTCTCTTAAGTCATCTGCTTAAGTGTCAAACCTCCCAAGCTACTCCAACACCCTCCTCACTCCCACCCCCCACCCTGTTTTAGCAAAACCAGCATAATTGTGTCCTACTTACTAGCTAGTGCTGATGACCACAAATTATTTCTGCAAATTACAGAGAACTGTGATAGCTTAAAGGGACATATGAGTGTATTAAATCCTGCAGTACTTCACACGCAATAGGTACATTATTAGCTGAAAGATGAAATAAGCTTCAAATAAAAAGGCCAGCTCCCTGAATTAAAAAACCCCTCCAACTGCTTTGAAGCAAAATGACCAATGCCTTTACCTGATTAGAATTGACAGAGACTGACTGAATCTTTCAGAGGATTAACGCGTTTGTCTTTCAAATCCTAAGACCCAGATTCTAATTTGATCACAAATAAAATGTCTGTTGTGATGGCACAGCCTGTAGTACAGTGCTTTTTTTGTAAGGTGGGAGAAGTTTTAGAACAAACATTTAAAGTTGCACTCAATCGTAAAAGTGAATCCAGAGTAGAATAAGGCATCTGTTAATATGTTCCTGATAGAAACTTACTGTTAGGTAAGGAAAGAATATGAAATGTTTATATACACAAGGTTTTCCTGTCATTTTGTGTATATACATTTTAAAGTTTCACATTGCAAAGACAAGACAAGAAATAGAAGAACATGTCTATATTTTTTATATATATAAAAAAAAAAAAATTGAAATTGCCCTGAGGCACTTACCCTTGCAGGATTTAATTCTTTACGTGGGGCAATTAACAGGAAATACACACATAAAACCCTCTGATTTCTTCCTCCAAAGCAAGAACAAGAGCAGGACCAGTGAAAAGGACTGAATAGCCTACCTGGTAATGTCCAAAGAGGACATAATTACTCTATATTGAAATATGGAAGGCAAATGAAGATGAATTTCAGTAAGTAAGGCTGCACTGATGGTGATCTAGAGTAACAAATCACAAGAAACTTCTCTGAAACATACTGTAAGTGGTTTAATATGCAAATGCTTCTGTTAAATGTGGTTCAGCATTTCCGTTCCAACAGAGAGGATTTTAGATGCATATTACTGAGCCTATGATAATTTTTTCCTTCTTTCCTCAAGAAGTACAAACTTTAAAAATAAGCAAACAAATGCATAGCACGGTTGCTCCTACATTCATCAGGAGAAATCCTGAAACAATTCAATGGTGATTATCTCTGCTTTTAATATTAGTTTTAGAGAAAATATTACATAAATAAAATATGTGACTTTTGAAATTCCCTGCATTCATGTTAGATTCAAAATCAATACTTAGTAAGTCTTTATTTTCACTTTAACAACATATGTATTCCTTAGCTATAAGGTCACTACTCACTAATTTATCTGGAGAGCCTTTCAAAGTTATTAATAGCTATTGATACTATTCTCAGCGCAAAGACACTTACAGTGCCAATCCAGCACATCCATCTGTCCAATTACATTTCTAAAGACACTGCAGAAATGATGGTGACTGTTTAAAAGTGGTTCTTAACAGCGAGAGCTCTCTGCAGATCAAGCCGTTTATTTTAACAAGAAGTCCTCTCAAAGCCCAATCTGAAGTTTAAGAAGGATTTCCTTAAATGAGTGAAATTTTAATTCCACAACATAAGGAAGGTAAATCAGTATCACCTAATGGAAGTATTGTTCTATGAACTACACTGTTTTAATTATCTAAGAATTTCGCACATCTTGTTAGCTCCACTAGCACTATAATGGAAGGATATTACAAAATGAAAACACGCATCATATAAGAAAACATGTGAGAAACATAACTTCATGCACCTTAAAAGGTTTACAGAGCTTTCACATTAAATTCCTTTGTAGTATTTTAGTGCCCCGCTCCCCCCCTCTTCCTCCTGGTTACAGATTAATATTCTATACAACATACTTATCTTTCTGCATTTGTATTAGAAATACTGGCTCAGTCCTGTAAATATTTACAGGTGAATATAAGGTTCGCTGTGGCTATACAACCACTGCAGACCGGCTCAGCTGAAAGTAAACTCAAATAAGCATCTACATGATTAGACCCTAGGATTTTAAACTAAATGGAGTAATGCATCAGAATCACTTAAGAGTACATTTACTGTTACCAGTTTGTAGAGATTCCAAGAAAAAAGCTCAGTCTTTGACTAACTAAAACCTCAGAATGTACAAATGGAACAACAACAGCTGAAGCTATGAACTTAGCCTTTAAAACAGCACATAACTAACTACATGGGCTGCGCAACTTGAGACTGAAGACTGTTAGGGAAGTACCACTGCAGAGTCAAAATTGAAAGGCCGTATATCTTTGGATTGAATACCTACAGAAGTTAAAATTTTCTATTCCCTTATTTATTACAATTTTAATAGAGCAGTTTATATGGCCCCAAATGAATGATTCTTTTAAAGGTCTCCAGTTCTTGAATTAACTTGTCTGCTTTGATACCGATTATTCATTGCATATATTGCACTCTGCTCCTCAATTATCTCAGTTTATCAAGTTCCTTTATGATAAATCCTACGATAGAGGACTGAAGCTTGTGCATGAACTAAAATAACATGCCTATTGCCTCACTCCTGTTTCAATCAGAAAAAAGTCTATGTCCTCTAGGACATTCCTGCAGACAGATTGCTGCCAGAAAGCAAAAGGATTGGGACACAAGGAATGTCCAGTTTACGCTTCTTTCTCACCTTTATATCACCTATCATACTTGGCAATATCTGCAGTCTTCCGGCACTATGGGTATTTCTAAGGAGTCTGACAGGGTCAAAAGATACCTGTACCTAACTCAGGAACATTGCAATCTAGTATAATCTACAAAACAAAGGCCATGAAACTTCCCTTAATGCATGTTTTAGCTAAGAGATCTTCCTTAGAAGAATTTCCCATTTTACTATAGGATATGTCATTTCAGAGGCAGAGAATCCAGTAGAACATACAACAGCTTGCTGTAAAATGTTAACTAGACCCACTGCATAAATTTGCTCCCTAAATCCAAAGGATTTAGGATTACACTTTAATCAATTTGTGATATTTTTCCCTGCTAGACTGAAGACCCATCTTCTACCAATTTCCTTTTTCCTTCTCATTTGGGTAGTTATAAGCAGCTATCAGGTCACTCACTAGCTGCTGCTTTTTTTTTTTTTTTAAATTATTTTATTTAAAGAAACACCTTATTTCATTCACCTGAAGACATTTTTTCCAATCCTTTAATGATTTTCATGGGTCTTCTCTGGATACTCTACAAACATTTAAATCAGCCTTGCACCTGTTTGACAGGGAAAATTAACTATACCAATCAAGTCCCTGCCACTTTCCCTCACAGAGGAATTCTGTATTATCACAATAACATCATAGCATCAGTGGTGGTTATGACCGGCAAGAAAACAAAGAGGTGAGTATGTTACTGGTAAAGCTAAGGATGACATGCACACAATGCTGTATGGCCAAAGGTCCCCAAAACCTGGCAAAAAAAGCACAACAGCTGGCCTGATTTAAGTCATTTTTTTTAAATACAGAACAGTACAGAGAAAACATGTTTACTCTGATCTTCAAGAATGAACAGAAATATCTGAGTTCAGTATTTTGTCTATCCTCAACCTTTAACTAGCCAAAACCAAACTAATTTGTTTGGACTGAGAACAAGAGATTAATCAAAACTTTATGACAAAATTTTATGGCAAAGCATTGTTGTTTTAACAAGCTATGAAACATCAAGCTAAGATGCAAGAATAAAAATATTCAGTCTCAAGCACAATGAATAATGAAAGCATATACTCTGAAAAACAAAACAACAAAACCCACAGATTTCAAAAGTTTGCAGATGAAGCTGTATAAATCCTGTTGCACTGAGAAATGAGAGGTGCCTGCCCCAAAACCAAAAGGTCTACAGACAAAACTGACAGGTACTGCCTATAACCAGGTGCGGCTTTGTTTTAAATTTCAGGGCTTTGTAATTGACTGTTTAGTCTTCTTTAAAGCTATATACAGCAACATAAAATCAAAATACCACACAGCTAAGAAGAACATCTCCTGCAGCTAATGAACACCTGTGTAATATGCATGTGTTTCATAAACTCCCATCAAATAACAGGAGTGCCTAATCCCCACTTGTTGTTAGCTAAGAAGAACATCTCCTGCAGCTAATGAACACCTGTGTAATATGCATGTGTTTCATAAACTCCCATTAAAGTAACAGGAGTGCCTAATCCCCATTTGTTGTTAAAAGGTCAGATGTATTTTAACTAATATTCCCGTTATTCTAACTAGCATTCTAGTCTTCCTGGGACTCCCATCATACCATATTGTCTTTGTGCCTGTACACAGCAATTACAGGATACACTTGTTTCAAGACAAGGATAATAATGGCATTATTATGAAGTTCAGGAGCCATATCAATTCACCACCAAGTCTCAGGATTTTCAAGTCTAAGAGATTGCTTTGTTCAAATTATTTTTGATTTACCTCCTCAGTTGATTATGATTATTTGTGAGGACAGTGCAAACACTCTGCTTCAAGGAATAATAAAAATATAATCCTCATTGAAGCTTACACAAGATTTGCAAGATAAGAAGCCCTTCAGGCACGTAGCATTCTTCCTTCCGTTTATCAAATCTTACTTCTCCAAATATCAAAAGCAAGATGCACTCCCAATGCAGTGATAGCTGCATGCCTTTTCTTAAATGTTACAAGTGAAGTAAACAGATGAAAAAAACAAACAAAGAAAAAAAAAAAACAAACACCAACCAACCTACAGGATGCAATTATATGAACTATTTGCAGAACCCTATGATCCAGGCTATGTCTCTGTATTTCTAAAGAAATAAAAGTGCTGCATAAAACACACTTCAACAAGCTTTCCTTCTACATTGTCTTCTTTATTGAAACTTTTACTCAAATTTCTCTGGTCTTAGCCAAAACTATTTCCGAGGGCTCTGACTGGAGATGTCATACTTCACATAAAAGTGGTGGGTTTTGGTACTTTGAAAATAGTTGTAGGGCTATCAATAAGCAGTAATACAAACACAGGATTTATGCACATTCAATGTTGCAATAACAGATTAGACTATTGGCCCATCTGGTATGATTCAGGGTTTTATAATGCCGAAGGGGATGATCATAGAATAAATCTTCTCTATAGACAGATTTTTTTTATTGGATTCCCTCATTTAGAAGCTAACATCCTTGAAAAATGTGAGGGATTATTAATAACAGTTTAATAATAACTCTGCAAGGCCTTATCCACTGTAGAGAGACATGTGTTACATACTCAGCATACACGGGACAGTAAATTCAGCACTGATACACGTCTTGCTAAAGTGCTAGCACAGCGGAAGGATACTGATGCTTAACTACACAGCAAATGTAAACAACTTATGTTGCTGCTCTCTCAACACAGAATGATTTGGGGTTGCAGATCAACATTTAGAGATTCCTAGATGCAGTGATTGAACATGTATGAAAACCAGCAAGTGAAATCTACCTAAAAATAATACCAGAAAGCTACGGGGGAACATTTGCAAGGAGCTGCATAGAAATCTCTCTGATAAACTACCTGTTTTTTCTGTTTGCATCAGCATGAGGATGCTGGTCATCAATTTGGTTTTACAGAAGGATCAATGAGGTGGGAATTCTGTTTTGACTAAAAACTACAAAAGGAGTTATTGAAATATATTAGCTCTTATCTTCAAAGCTCAGGGGCAGAAGTAAAATTTACAGTTGTGAGATACATTAGGTCTTCTGTTAGCATAACACAAGTACATCAGTCAAAGCCTCCAAAGAAAAATAACACTGCAAAACATTTTCCTTAACATGCCTTCAACATCAACAAAAATGACAAATTCAAAAAAAGAGACTAATTTTGAAATGTTGATTTTCAAAACATGAACTTAATGAGAAAATGTTCTTATACCCAAAGATGACCAGAAGAATGATCAGTGTCTGAATCTTTCACTGATTAAGTATACAGTAGCAAAATCATCAATTTGGCAGCTAGATAATGCCATACCCAAGTGACTATTACAAGTAAGTCTCTTCGCTTCCACAATTGGAAATTCCACCTTTCATGGTAACATATGACCCCCAAATCTAAGCTTTTCTAATGGCTTCTGCAATACAGTTTCTCACTCTTGATCAAAAATTCATGAATCACTGAAACTGAGACTAGAAAGAGTAGGAAAAAATCTGACCTAAATATGAAATTTTGGGGTAATTTTGGGGTAATCTATGTGTAAGTATTTCTGTTGGGCACATCTGTTCCTAGTAAACCCCTAAATATTAAATGCAAACTCAGAAAATATGGTTATGAAGTTTCCTATTTACAGCCCAGCTATTCAATTTAGCACCTGTACTTCCTTTTTTTTTTTGCCTTTAGAGATCTTAAACCATTTAAAAACAAGATGTTACAATGATGCTCTAGGAACAGAAGGACATAAAATCTTGTCTAGAGAGATAAGATTTAATGGTTCAACAGAACAAGTGAAAGACATGGGATATAAAATTCCTTCTTCCAGCACATTCTGTAAGCATTTAGAAAGCAATAAAACAATCTCTCATATTTGCCATAACTGGGAGAGGGAAACAAGGAGATGATACCTATAAGCAGATAAAAAAGAAAAAAAATATTAGAAAAACACCATGGTCAAGCATGCAAACTGAAGCATAATGTATACAAGAGCTGGAAGACGACACTTTTGAGATACTGCAGAAGGAGATAAGAAGAATAGGAAAATATGATGGAAATAAACCAAATAGTCAAGAGTACACGACTATGCTGAAACAGAGGAGTACATGTGGGAGGTGGATGGATGGAGTGAAACTAGGGAAGAATCTCATGATACAAGCAGACACAATGCCAGAGAGAGAGAGAAACTCTGGGACAGGAGTTAAGGATCAAACTACTGAAATTACTCAAGTACATAAAGAAAGGAGTTGAGTTGCAGGCACATAAGTGAGTTAACCTGACACAACCTGGAGCAGTTAATGCCCACAGCCATGCCATTATCTTGCATCAAATGCAAGCCAAATTGAGGTAGCTTATTCCCCCTCACCTTCCATGAGAGAAAGGTAAACTAGCTCATGTTTATCTTGAGATCCAAGCACACACAGTGGGAGCTAATACAAGACACGTTGCACTCAATTCATCTCTAGGCTTGCCTTGGAGCTACTTATTGCTTTACCTACAGTCTAGGGTGCAGTCCTGAAAATGCCCACAGAGCTGACACCTAAGTCTCGGCAGGCCTGAATTTCAGAGCTGCCTTCATTTATGTCCTTAAAATGCCATAAGACCAGGAAGTCCATATGCTCAGAAGCACTTGAGTCTTGACAAAATTGAGCACGGTTGTACCCACTTGCCACCTAAACAAGATCCAGAAACTAGGTATCCTCCATCTACACCTTCCTAAAGGAGATGTCAGTCAGACACTCCCACACACAAGAGTTCCTTATGAAATGAAATGGTAGCTTCAACTTTGTTTTCAAATACAGCGAAGCCCTGTCATGTAACAGTTTACGAGTCAGAGAAGCCCTACCTCATGGATCAGATCTGCCCTTAAAAGCACACTGTCCCCATTTCTGTGCTCCAGGCACACTCCACTCGTACCAAAACTCTTTAAAAGCCAAAGCTCTCATTCTTTTTATGGCCAATTCTTTTTAGCTAAATGAACTCTCATTTAGCTCCAGTTTTTCAGGCCATTCATGTTTAGCCCCATTTGTCTTACCTCAAAAAACTCTTTACACACCACAGCTTTTCCCCCCGCTAGTCTTGCATCCTAGCAAATTCTTCCTCCCAAAGTTCTCTCCATGTCCGCTTGGAGCCTTTTCATCTATTCACCTTTAATCTAAGTGCTCCCTTAATTCTTTCCATGTGAATCGAGTAACTCCAAAAACCTGTCTGGACTGGCAGAGGAAAAAGTGGAGTCTTGCTTCACCCACTCCTCACGGCTCCTGATCTACAAGACCTTAAAAGGAACTACAACCTATGTTTCCTACACCTTCCTCTACTAATTCTCCTTATGCAGCCTTTGACAATCTTTCCCGGTTGCACAGGACAGTATAGCATAGCTGCCTTGAATACAGCCTATTCTGGCCTTCCATAGCTATAACCATAGCCCTGCTACATGCCTCTTCACCCTGAGCACAGCATAAATACAGAATGACTACCACGATCAAACTTCTAGTCGAGTTTCTCCAACTAGAGACAGCTACCTACGAACAACAGTTCAACCACTATGCTCAATGAATTTATGTAACAAGTGCAGTCTCCAGGATGAATGCATCTGCTTCATACCACAGATACTTCATCCGCTCAAGAATTCTTCACCTCTTGTTGCAGTATGTGGCTCCAGGACCACATGCCAATTTGCACCTCACTAATGGCATGCAACCTTAGCTGAGAAACATGATCTGCCAAGAACTCCACAACAGTAATTCACAGTCTGCTGCAATTTTAAACATCCAGTCATTTGGCCTTCTGCAGTAGGTACTAAGGTCATGCAATCAGCTTGGTTAAATTTTGTATAAAGCAGTTTCCCAACCTTTTTCCATGGAATCTGCTTTAAGAGTATTCGTAACATCTTATTTCCGCCGAGGTTTCAAGACATGCTATCTACACAGCCTTAAAAGGAATTTTCAGAAGTTCAGTTATGCTCTTACCATTTTGTCCAAACATTTCCTTTTGGTTCTGGAATATGCTGATGAGCGCTCAAATACAAGTTTGTATCACATTCTTGCTGGTGCTTTTTGAAGGCTTTTTTCTGTTTCATCACTTTGCTGGAGCTGAGAGTTGGACGTGATCACCTACAACTCCTCCTCCTTCATTTTAGGAAAGGGAAGTCTTCCACTCACAACTCAGCTTCTTGTCCATACGTTCAGCTTTGCTTCAGGCTACTCCCTCAGGCTTGAGTTCTTGAAGCTTGGTGATCCAAAAATCTCTAAGCAGGCATTTCCACTTCAAGTAATGTACTTTTCTGAATGGTGTTTCCATTTCCAAAGGTACCTGGTATCTGGTTTGTTCTGATTATCTTTTGAGTCTTTTGAGTTCTGCAATCTGATAAAATCTCCTGGTCATGAAACGTGGGTGGAATTTCCCTCAAACACCCAGCAAATTGTCTTCAATACTGACAGCTGTTTTCCCCTCACTAATAAAGTCCCTCCCTCCACTGACAGGCAGTTAAATGTGATGCTTAATGAAATTAATCAAGTAAATTGCGATGCTCCTATTGCTCAGTTTGGTTGACAGTAGACTCATAATCTAGCCTTTAATATTCTTTACTTTTGTAATCAATTTCTCCAACGGCTGCTTCTGCCACACATTTTTCTTTATGTTTCTGCCACAAGACAGCCAAACCCAATTACCCCAGCTTCTCCAGTTTCTGGTGTGTTTCTTCTGTCTAATCCTTGTGTTTTACACAGTCATGGTCACAGATCGAAAAAAACTGTTCCCTTGAGAAGAAAATTGTATCTGCAAGACAAGTATCATTCCAAATCACCGAGTCTGATGCTCAGCCAGCCCTCTGAAAACTTAGGAACACGTTCTGCTTTGTTCCTGTGAAACAGGCTTCATGAACCTTCATCTCGCCCTTCGTTCTCTCTCCCCATCATCACCCTCTAAAGAACTTTCATCGGGATTCTACTTGCCTCCAGCTTTGGCACAAATCCTCAAATACAACAAGGTACCACTTGCACTCAGACTGTTCTGCTAACCACCGCAATGAACTTTCCTCAAGCTCATTCAGGATCCTTAGGCCATACTTGGGTTCTGCATGGTGGAAAAAACGAGGGAATAATAAGAAGAAACGTGATTTCTTCCAGTTCTGGTCTCTGGACTGAAAAAAGAAACTGAACCCGAACTTCCTAAGCATTCTTAATTTAGTCCCAAGATCTTCCTGGCAAAAGTTTTTAGGGCAATTTGAGTTCCCACAGAAGCTGCTCCACCTGATCACTTTTAAGGCAAGCAGCTGTAAGTTTCTTGTGTTTCCCATACTCATCGCCTCACACTTCTGACCCAACTGATAAAAGCTACTGCTCCTGAACAAGGTGCTACTCAGAAGACTACCACTAAAGTGAAAGTTTGCATCTTTCTCCTCTCTCCTTTCCTCCTGATGGAAAAAGTCTGTAATCTTATTAACTGCAACAGCTGTAAATAGTTGCTGTTCCAAAGCAGTCCCACGTGGCCTGGGATGGCCCTGCCTCTTTTTAACTTTGAGCTCCAAGAACAATCATTCTCACCCAAAGTCTATAAATCCTTCTGTTCTTTAGCTCAATACATTCAAATTAACTAGTTCCTCTAAAATAAATCTTTTTGATACAGGGTTTCACAAATCTCCTTTCAGAGCCACAGTCTCCTACTCCCCCTCCCCAACTGCCAGTGGTCTCTTCACCCATGTCTTGAGATTTCCACGTTCTTCTTTCCTGGATTGTGTCCTGAGCTATTAATCTTAATAGTTCCTCTGGACTCAGCCTGGAACCTCCCTTTAAGTCACTTGCTCAGTCATCTAATCATACCCTTAATCCTTCCTGGCAGATCTAACCCCAACCAGCTACCTGAGCCGAGAGAAAGAAGGAAGGCCTGCCCTACCAATTACATATTACCAGTCCCATGCCCTTACAGAAATAATGGCATGGAATTCCTAGATCATCTTTCCTGATAGTAACTGTTCCACTGACCACCTTCTTTCTTCCTGATGACCGCTAAGACCATGTTTTTGTCCTTTCTTCCTCTCCTTGAAGTTTATGGCTTCCTAAATGATCTCCTTCAGCCTTTTCAGGTGACTATATGGTTAAAATGGATTTTAGGCTTTCATGAAAGGGGTCTAAAAAGATACTCAAGGAAGAAGAGCAAAGAAAAAAAGTATTTCAACAGGTTTACAAGGAAAAACATATTAAGCTAAGGCTGAAAATGTATTTGATAATACATACGGGGAAAAAGTCACAGAATACTGTTATTATTCCCAAACGCAAGATTTAAAAAAAAAAAAACAAAAAAAACCCAAACAACAAACCAAACCCACAAACAAACTAGCTTTAGATAACACAGTTAATGCTAAAAAAAATTGTGACATCATTAAAAAAAAAAAATCCAGTTAGGCTCATCATATACTAGGTTTTTTGGGGTTCTTTTTGGTCTCAGGAAAGGTCGGTTGCTTTTTAAATAGCACAAAGCAGGGGAGGAAAAAGACCAAATCTTTACAGCACAAAAATAAAGCAGCACAAGACTCAGTGGGATGTTCTGGCACAGTTCTACACAAGGTTCATCACAGGAGTCCAGGGCAGCATTAGAAAACACCTGCTGGCAGGACAATTCTGCTGAATACTGAGAACAGGGCTAAAGACAGACTTAGGTGTCCAATAAAAAATGGAAGCAAAAACTGGAGAGAATAAGCAAATTTGGTTTTATATGAATGAGAAGTTTTTGTGTGGGAGTAGTAGTGGGAATAAAATTTCTTCACATTTTATTGTGTAATTTTGCTGTGTAGTAGCGTTTCAGTATGATTTATTGTGTAATGCTATTGCATGGCATCATTTGTTGAGCAACTTTGCTGCGTGGTATAGTTTTTTATTTAATGATATTGAACGTTAGGCAATGGTCTTGCATGCCATAATTTGTGTTTTCTGTTGAGCAACATCACTGCCACAGTTCTTGACAGAAAGGTGAACTGCATGAATTCACATAATAGTGCTGAATTCATGATTTTAACATATATTCACTCAGAGATGGCAAATGGACACTATTATGTTTTTCTGAATGAAGACACATGCAGAAAAGCCGCAAACTGAGCAGGTATTTAAGCAGAACTTAGGGCATTAAGATATGTTTCCATTAAATAGCAATGCAGCATTGCCTCATAAATGATACTTTCTTATCCGGAGCTACCTTGTAACTACATTGTGTGATATTACATGTTTCACATATCCACACCTGACTGTAAAAACTACAGGAAGACCTTGTTTTACGTACTACTGGGTATAAATAAGAACAGTAACATGCTTTTGATGTGATTTAGGCTCTGTCCAAAACTATCCTTGCAGGGAGCTGCTGAAATCCAGAATCTGAACAAGAAACTCTCCACCCACACTACTGAACTTAGAGCAATAATTTAAAATTTGCATTAGTAAATTAGTAAAAGACTTAAGCATATTTTAGATGCCATCGCAATGTCATCTTACTACTGCTTAAGATTGTCCAAAGCAGCAGGAGGAAAGAAAAGTTTGCCCTATATGTAGTATTAATGTAAATTACTTATCTTTACATTTGTTACATAAACTTCCCTTTTCATCCCTCTTTTTTATCCCCCTATCATTTTTGCTTATAACAAACGTGGTCTGTATATAGACTTAAATAACATGTTTGAAGTTCAGGAAATGTATCAGAACTTGAAATCTTTTTTCAAACAAATCAAGTAATCCATAAGGATATCAACTTTGTACCCACATCCATTTTTATATCCATTTGAAAATGCTGTTGATTGGCTAGAACAGCATCTCTTTCATGTATTACCTGGCAGTCTACGAACAATTGTATGTTGCAAGAGACAGAGAAAGAGAGCAAACACTGGTAGGTTACAATGCAGTGCTGCTGCAAGCATTTTTATTTGATCTCATATTCTGGCAGGTTTTAAATACAGAAGAAAAAAATACGCATGCAGGCCTAATTTTTAAAGTACGGCAAAAAAACTCAGAAGATCGGCTAGGAAGGCAAATTGGGGGGGGGGGAAGTGAGCTCTCTCCATCTATAACATAAGATTAATTTATTATCTGACAGATGGCAGAAAGGAGGGGGGCGGAAAAGACAAGACTGCTGATGCAGTAGTGAGCTTGCCGTCTGTGATGAAGGCCTCACATTCTCACTTATCATGCTGCCACAAAATACGTCCATAGTCGCATTCACTCTAGAGTTTTGCTCCACATATTTCTAGGTTTAAATCAAAATAGCCTAGACCTCATCGCTGTGTGGACCACTAGAAAGTGAAGAAAACATCCAGAAAAGTGATTCTTCTGCCAACTGCCCAAGGCTACTCACAACAGTAACTATGAAAGCTGCAACTCTACCCTGCTCATTTCATTCGACCAACGAGAGAGAGCTTTTCACGCTGACCAATGCTTCCAGAGCTACCAGTCATTGTGGCAAGTTACCATCTCATTTACTGTCCCAGCACTGAAAGCTGCTTTTTCACATTTCACCATGTTCCAAGACATTTTCTCTTCCTTCAGCATCTTCCACATTGCAGTCATGGGGTGCCAATACAAAACCGGAGCATGTTGAAAATGGAAAACAGCAGAACCAACCCGAACGCACTTAATATAAAACGAAAAGCTTCCTCATTGACAGTAACCATCATTTCCTCATTTAGTTT
>NW_009231242.1:0-353 GCF_000690835.1 Fulmarus glacialis | reverse complement strand
AGGCCCCCCCCCTGCCGCAGAAGCCAAAGGCCGCCTGAGCTCCGGCACGAATTACCGGAGGGCCTCGCTTACCTCCGACATCAGATCCCCGTATGACCACCCCAAGGCACGCTGCGGTGAGAGGGCACCAGAGGAACGACGGCTCTGGGAGGCGGATTTTGCTACGTCCAGCTCGCAGGCGCCCGGGGGACACCCTCACCTTGCCGCCAAGAGATGCCCGGCGCACCCCGGGCCGTTACACGGGATTAAGAGAGATAAACAAACAAAGCACCCGAGCACACCCAGAAGGACGAGGAGGAGAAGCGGGGGCGGAGGGGCCTAGCCCCCCGCCGCGGTCCCAGGGCCGGGGACCC
>NW_009231241.1:346-2206 GCF_000690835.1 Fulmarus glacialis | reverse complement strand
TATGATATTACTCCCTATCAATCCCTCCTCTTCTTTTTGAGGGTATATAGTTAGAGCTATATCCCTCAATAAATTAAACTCCTTTGGGACCATAGAAGGAGAACTTCACTGTAGTTCTTCTTCTATTAGTCTCACTCTCTCAGAACTCCAATTACAGAACAACATTTCCAAAAACACTGTATTATTACATATATACAAACAAAACCTAATATAATAATCATAAGAATACCTAACAACTTTTTTATCCATTGACTAAGGTCGGGAATCCATGAAGTTAACCATTTGAATGTTTCCCCTAATCCATATGAAGTGTCATCCTTTTGTATTTCGTGAAGTATTTTTGTTTGTTTCCAGATTTCCTCTAGATCAGTAGAAATTCTACCACTTTGATCTACGCATAAACAACAGCTTGTGTTTAGCATTGTGCATACTCCTCCTTGAGAGGTTAACATCATGTCCAAAGTCATTCTATTCTGGAGGCTTATTTCTGCCAATTCAGACACTTCTTTTTGCAAGGCCTTTATAGCGTCATAGGTTTCGTTCCCAATTTTCTCGATCATAGCAGATATGTTTACTACAGCTTTCTCTAATTCACCAACTCCTAACCATGGGAGAAACCATCGTGCAAAAGAATGGAACCCATTGGGTCTCTCTACTAACAGATTATTTCCACTTCTCTTACTTCTTTGAAGGTATGTTCTTAGCCACATTTTAGATTCTAATTTCTAATCATAGTAACGTGCGGTACTACTGCTCCCAAAGCGCATATCCCTGAGCAATTTGGTGGCAAGACCTTGCGGGCCTTGTTTCCACAAATCCAATACCAACCTTTTCCTTCGGATACCGGCCATTCAAAAGATTCAACCAGTCTTAAGCCCCCAATATTTATAGTCTTATTACAATTAGAATAATTTCCAACAAAATCAGTCTTTGTTAGGCATCTGATTTTGTCCATTCCTCTAGGGGGGTTACACCGTTGTACACAGGTACAATATTTTTGTTCTGGAGTTGGGGTCTCAATTATCCATTCCTGTTCCTTCATTTCCCCACTTACATTAAAAGAAGTGTTTCTCCACAGAGTATTCCAAGATATACTGTCTGTATAGGGATTCCAATTAAAGGAACTCCCCTCTTTGAGTGCTCCGGAAAATGAGTACAGGCCCAACAGTCTGACTTATTAGCGATAAGTCTATATGTAGGTTTCCTTTCCATGGATTCCCTGACCCCTCATGGAGTAATTCTATCCAAAAGCAACAAAGGAATATCAAGTCTCTTAGTGTTTTCCTTCCTTATTCAAAAGAATATATCAAAAATCCCATGTATAATTTGCTGCATTCGAGAAAGTTTCAACTTTAATGGTCCTGTCCTCTCAGAAGTCCATTTTCCAGATGGAGCTATCTCTTTCTGGATACACACGAGTATGGTGTACCCAGGGTGTCTGCTCCTTGATCTTGATTGCAGTAAAGGTCATCAGCAACACCTGGAATGGTCTCTTCCACTTTTCTTCCAGTGGTTGACCTGCAAAAACTTTGACATAAACCCAATCCCCTGGCTTAAAAGGGTGAACCGGTTGGTCTAGGCCCCTAGCTCTGGTTCCTAAGACGACTTTTTCTATCTAGCCCAATTGTTTCCCTAGAGCAATCATATACTGTTGCAAATATCCTTCTCCTAACTGATTCAAATCTTCTCCTCTATATTGCAATTGGTATGGCCTTCCAAACAGAATTTCAAAAGGACTTATGCTTTCCTTAGTTCTCGGTTTTGTTCTGATCCTAAGCAACACAAGTGGAAATGATACCAATATAGATTAGTTTCTTGACAAATTTTAGCTAGTTGTTGTTTTATCAAATGATTCATCTT
>NW_009231241.1:0-302 GCF_000690835.1 Fulmarus glacialis | reverse complement strand
TGCCACTCAATCCCTAGCATTTTACTAAGTTGTTGAACTATTTGTGCGCAAAAGTGAGTACCTCTATCTGATGATATTACTGCTGGTATTCCAGATCGAGGTATAATTTCATTCACCAATACTCGGATGACTTCTTGAGCTTTATTTGTTCTGCAAGGGAAAGCTTCTGGCCAACCTGAGAATGTGTCTGTTAACACTAACAAATACCAATACCCTCCTTATCTTGGGAGTTCGGAAAAGTCTATTTGCCATTGTTGCCCTGGGATGTTACCCTTTCCAATTGTCCCTACCTGTACCCTATT
>NW_009231240.1:0-3901 GCF_000690835.1 Fulmarus glacialis | reverse complement strand
AATTCTAAATATTATGAATAATTATAATAATACTTAGAATTCTAAGTATTAGTAATACTTAGCACTGTACTCTGAACATAGGGTAATAGGGATTAACAATCAATCAGGTTAAGTCTGTAAGACAATTCCATCCACGCTGCAAACATGTACTATAAATCTTAGTCTTAACAGGGATTTCATTTTCATGATTTCCACCGTAATATACTTTCTGACGTTTCGAAAGGACAATGAAGCTTGACTACAACAGATAGCGCCAAATTATTTTTTACTTTTGGGTCCATTGCGCAAAGGCAATTATAATCTGAGTTGCTCAGTACAATGGTGGAAAACACATGCACTAGAAAAGATTCAGATAACAAAAAGCACATAACCACCCCTCAAGTTTGCTTCTCACAAAAGCGTAAAACTTAAGCTTATTGCAGTGCTGCTCTGCCCTTCCAGACACTGGCATGCTCTCCCTCTGCCTCTCTCCCTCGCGTCCCTCTCCTGCAGACAATGCCAGAAGGGTATGTCTTTACCCAGGTGTAGGGGTAATTTCTAGTTGTGGGGCATAATTTGTATATTCATTTTTGCATAATGAATTGCAGACTTCTGACTGCTACTATGAGAAAAATAGGGAGAGAACTTCTTTATCATCAATGGCAACAGGTGCCCATAAGACCAACTAAAGCTCCACTTTTAAAGACTGCTTGGAAGCAGCTCCAGCTCAAGGACTTTGTACAAAAGAAGGATTCCCAGAAGAATGAACTGAGGGAAATTCAGGAGACATCCACCACCATTTCCTATAATTCCTAGGTTTCTGTTATAGTTCCTACATCCAAACAATTTTGAAGTACCTGTAACATCATACACAGTGATTTTCCTACAACTCATGCAGTCAAATTTACGTAATACAAAAGACCGTATCATGTTTTTAGTTTAACAGAGCATGTTAGGTTACTCCAAGCCTTGTAAAAGGAACAAAAAGCAAGGAAGAAAAAGCAAGGAAGAAAAAAACCAAACAAACAAACCAAAAAGGAAGCTGATAGTTGCTTAAAAAAAAAACCCCACAACCAACAAACAAAACACCCTCTATGTGCTTGGCTTGAGTAATAAGCAATTACTGTAAGAAGTCCACAGATTTTTGTTCTTTATATCTGCAACAAACTTCTAAGTAGAAATACTTTATGGCATTTTAAAGCTACATTTCTTTTAACCATGAAACGGACAACTCCTGTTGGTCATGCATATAGTAAAAAGATTTACCGCGAGATAAATCTAACGTATAAAAATCTGGGTGAATAATGCGTATTTATTTAACACAGAATTTTTATCATAAATACTCATCACAGAGAGCACTTGAATGAAAACCAATTATCCTCAGAAGACTGATGTTCTATTCATGAGCAAAAAACAAAGTGCTGCTGTTGTTTGTGTTCCTGAACAGCACAAGTCTAGGTCCAGGCATTAGTAAAAGGACAGAACTAAATGGAACATACAAATTCAGTGCCGCCAGTTCCAGGCATTCAAGTTCTCCTCCTCATTTTACAGCTGTTTTTAAAAAACAAACCAGTAACTCTCCACTTTCTTTGGGTCATGCAGGCCATTCCTGCATTAGCCTCCTGCTTCCTTCCTGAGGAGGAAGGAGCAACAAACATCCAAGGCAGGATGCACATTTTCAGCACAGTTTACAAAAATAATCCCTGTGACAATTTTACCTTGCTAGCAAGAATACTTAGCCCAGGTAGAAAGAGCATTACAATAATGGGAGTTTGAATACACGCCGCCCCTCATCGTCATCTCAAAACACACAATATACCCATTTTTCCATGAGATTCCAGCTAATGCTTGGGCCTAGGACAAACCCCCAAGTCAGACCAAAGGTCTACCTGGCTCAGTATTTTGACAGCAGCCAAAGGCAGAAACCTATGTAAAAATATAAAACCCAAAGAAGAAAATATTGATAATTCACTTAGAAACAACATCCAGCTACTTACAAGCTCAGAAACTTTCTGATGCAGAACTATTTTCTGTCTTTGGACATAAAAAGGGAAGGATTAAGACTGTGTAGATATGTGTAGATTGCAAAATCACAGCATTGCTGAGGTTGGAAGGGACCTTCTCTAATCAACAGTGCAGGAGCCCTGCTCAAGAGGGTCACCTACAGCAGGTTGCCAGGACTGTGTACAGTCAGGTTTTGAGTATCTCCATGGATGGAGACTCCACAACCTCTCTGGGCAACCTGTTCCAGTGTTTGACCACCCACACAGTAAAAAAAGTGTTTTCTGGTGTTCAGATGGAATTTCACATTATTTTTGTGTCTGTACAGTTGGACTGTCATAGGATGAGCTTTCATCATGTTGAAAAGACAACACTAGGAATAGCTATCGCAGCACCAAATAGGTCAGTGGTATACATCGACTGCACCCTCAGCTCTCGTTAAGACAAACTGAAGTACGTGGAGCACCCAAGAGGTAGCTTGGCAAGCTTTTCTTCTGGTATTGCAGCTTAATGGCAGTGAAATATCAGCTTCAGTAGCCCACTGAAGCTCTACCAAAACTTTTAACGGTCCTGTTACAGCTCCCTGTGTTGCCATATTGTTTCCCATCCTTTCACAAAAACCTGCTTCCCTATTTTTTTCCCAGGTTAATTGACACGCAGCATTAAAACCACTGTACCAGGACGTACAGAAGTAGAGGAGTGAACGGTCGGCGCTGCACAAACGTGCCCCTGGAACTACAGCCTCATTCCACAGTGGGACAAGAGACACCTTAAGTCCTCAAATTCAGGCTGCTTCGATTTATGATCTCAGGCCAGCTGAGAGCAAGCATGGTACTATGTAATGGGAAATGGGGACACTGCTCTGTCAGACATGGTGGTCAGTTATTTGACACTTAAGACACAGGTCAAGCTTCTGATAGCAGAAGGGTGGTGTATCTTCTGCCTACTTTCTGCTTGCACAACCACGTTTTAGGATAGGAAGTTAGAGAGCAAGAGCTCTCTATGCATCCTACTCTAATATCTGACGCTTATCTTGCTGCTTTGCAAAAACTAGTGATAAAATAACTAATGGTGACATCTAAACTAACGAACTAGAAGAAAATTCACACCTCTCAGAGCAAATCCTTCATACTGTATTTGGGCAGAAACATTCATGCTGTATTTAGAACTTTTTTGGGTAATGAAAGATGATGCTTTTACAAGAAAATTTAAGAAACTGGGGCACCATTTGCAATACATTTAAAAAACCCTCAGCATTTACTTAAGCATAATTCATCACAGTACACACTAAACATAAGAAGTAAAATTATGCTACTGTCAATGAAACAGTTAATTCACAGTAATGACAAAAGTGAAAAACTATATTCTAATTGGTAACTAGGGGCCTATTCCTGACAGATTGCCTGTATATTCATCCTAGTATACAGCAGTTAGCTTCTCAATTTCTGTGAGGTTATCTGGTGTAGCAGACAAAGTGTATTTCCTTGGGATGGGCATTTATATATGAATTTTGATGGCTGTCTGTGGAAGGACCTGCTTTGTGATTGGGGCAGGGATGTGCTGGCAAGTTTTGTGTTGCTGTTCAGGTGTCGTTGGGTTCCATGTGGTATATGCTGGTCCACAGGAAATTTGTTTCTGCATTTGAGTCGAGCAAGGTTCTGGAGGAAATGGAAGAGGACCTCAGGCAACAGACTCTACGAAAAGTTATTTCAAGAAAGGATCATCTTTATGTATGCAGCAACTGTTTAGGCTAAATTGTTAAGAAAAGTATACAGGCATTACAAAGGTATATATGGGTGACACATACGTATTCTGACACTGACATATTCTGCACCAGTACTTATGCTGCCTACGAAGGAGTCAGTTCTCAAGCATGACTTTCCTGTAGTTGAGTACGTTAGCAGAGCAAATTCATACTGGA
>NW_009231239.1:2662-4379 GCF_000690835.1 Fulmarus glacialis | reverse complement strand
GGGAAGGCGGCTGCAGGGCTGGCCCGCAGCGTTGCCAAACTTCCCCCACAAGAATCAGGATTCTTTGGAAGGGGAGTGAAATTCCCTTTCTCCCAAATCCTGGTGGGGATTTTTTTGGCTTTTCAAAGAGGCGTTTTCCATCATAAGGAGGTTGTGATGGGCTTGTCTTTTCCTGTCCAGCTCTGGCATTCCGTAAGTGGAAAAGGAAAGGAGATGCATGAGGAGAGGAGGAGGAGGAGGGACCAGGGCCAACGAAGGACCTGCCAAGCTCCGAGGATGCTCTGAGGACCAAGCTCCAACCTCCAGGCTCCAAGGAGGAATGGGGAGAAGCAGGAACCAAAGCTACAGAGATGCTGCTGTGGTGTGGCACCAGGGGAGCGAGGTGCTCCTGGCTGGGATTGGGACTTACTGGACAGCCACGGGGCCCCAACGAGACCCTCAGCCTTGTCCTGGCCCGCGGTGACCACGGCAGGGACCGTCCCTCCCCGAACAGCCCCCAGGCCAGACGAGCCATCTCCCTTTCACCCGCGAGAGAGCTGCTGCCCCGGGACAGGGTGTCTCATCAAAGCCAGCGGGGTGACAGTGGTGGCATTCAGAGCAGAGCCCGCTGGCCCTTCTCCATCTCGCCCGGGCTGCGGATGTGCAGCCCACAGACGGTGTCGCCTCCAGCACCAGCCCAGCCAGCAGCTCGGCAGACGTCTCCAGCCACCCCGTCTTAGGGTCATGGGGACACGGGGACACAGGGATGCAAGGATCAAGGATTGTGGATGCAGGGATGCAGGAACACAGGGGGGGAGAGATCGAGGACACAGGGATGCAGAAATGCAGGGATGCAGGGATGGAGGACACAGGGATGCAGAAATGCAGGGATGCAGGGATGGAGGACACAGGGATGCAGAAATGCAGGGATGCAGGGATGGAGGACACAGGGATGCAGAAATGCAGGGATGCAGGGATGGAGGACACAGGGATGCAGAAATGCAGGGATGCAGGGATGGAGGACACAGGGATGCAGAAATGCAGGGATGCAGGGATGGAGGACACAGGGATGCAGAAATGCAGGGATGCAGGGATGGAGGACACAGGGATGCAGAAATGCAGGGATGCAGGGATGGAGGACACAGGGATGCAGAAATGCAGGGATGCAGGGATGGAGGACACAGGGATGCAGAAATGCAGGGATGCAGGGATGGAGGACACAGGGATGCAGAAATGCAGGGATGCAGGGATGGAGGACACAGGGATGCAGAAATGCAGGGATGCAGGGATGGAGGACACAGGGATGCAGAAATGCAGGGATGCAGGGATGGAGGACACAGGGATGCAGAAATGCAGGGATGCAGGGATGGAGGACACAGGGATGCAGAAATGCAGGGATGCAGGGATGGAGGACACAGGGATGCAGAAATGCAGGGATGCAGGGATGGAGGACACAGGGATGCAGAAATGCAGGGATGCAGGGATGGAGGACACAGGGATGCAGAAATGCAGGGATGCAGGGATGGAGGACACAGGGATGCAGAAATGCAGGGATGCAGGGATGGAGGACACAGGGATGCAGAAATGCAGGGATGCAGGGATGGAGGACACAGGGATGCAGAAATGCAGGGATGCAGGGATGGAGGACACAGGGATGCAGAAATGCAGGGATGCAGAGATCAAGGACACAGGGATGCAAGCATTGAGGACACAGGGATGCAGGAACACTGCAGAGGCA
>NW_009231239.1:2246-2598 GCF_000690835.1 Fulmarus glacialis | reverse complement strand
AGGGCTGAGGACACAGGGATGCGAGGACACAGGGGTGCAGGGATGCAAGGATGCAGGGATACAGGGATGCGGAGATCAAGCACACAGGGACGGAGGGACACAGAGATGCTGGGACACAGGGACGCAAGGGTCAAGGATGCAGGGATGCAGGGGTGCTGGGACACAAGGATCAAGGACACAGAGATCATGGACACAGGGATGGGAGCGGGAGGAGGAGGTTTGGTTCCCGCACGGTATTTCAGCTGAAAGAGCAGAAGAGTCACCGGCAACTGCGCCACAGTGACAGGGACATGTCCTGGCCTGAGCAGAACCCACGTGGGATAAAGGACTGTGGGTCTGAGCGATGCTGATG
>NW_009231239.1:1615-2234 GCF_000690835.1 Fulmarus glacialis | reverse complement strand
AAGAGCGGAGGGCAACGCCTGTGACGACAGAGCGATAAAGCAGGTGATAACAGGCACCCACACCAGCCTTCCGTGTGCCGAGGCGTGGAGCTCCGTCAGGCTGTTGCTCTGCCTGAAAAGCAACCCTACCAAAACAAAGGAATGGGGGTGCTGCTGCCGCTTCCTCGGGGGCCCTGGCCTCCTGCCCCAACCTGCTGGGCTCAGGCGTCCTCTCCCCACGGCCGGACTCCCACATTCACCGATGGGCTTTGGGGTTTTCCTTTCCCTTCCCATTTTTTTTTTTTTTCACGCTTCTCTGCCGCCTCCCTCATCCAGGGCTGTGCTCGCCCATTTTCTGGCTCCCGGAGACCGTGAAAGCCCTGGGGATGGGGGTCCGCAGGGCAATGGGCAGGAGGACGGAGGATGGCCAAGCGGTGGGCAAAGGTCTCAACAGGACCCCATTCCCTGAATCCTGGGACCCGGAAAGCTGCCTGCAAACAGCCAGACCTGCCACAAGGCCGCTCCGCATCCGGATTCGGGTAAATAAAGCGTGGGGCGTGAGAGCTGCGGTATGCCAGGAATGCTGCAAGCCTTCCCGGGCGGCTGCCTGCAGCTCTGGGGCAGCAGGAGCTGGGGGAGG
>NW_009231239.1:1024-1491 GCF_000690835.1 Fulmarus glacialis | reverse complement strand
GTCCCCCCCCAGACATGTCCTGTGAATGGGGGAAGCTTGTTTCCCTGCTTGCAAAACCCAGGAGAAGCCATGGGTGGAAGGAGGAGCCCGGCTCCGAGCTTCCCATCGCTCCCGGTCTCTCTAACCTGATCTTGCAGGGATGGAGACCTGTCCCGCGGCCACAGGAAGCCCCAAATTTTCAGCCACGCTCCTTCCAGGGTCCTGGGTGGGAAGGGTAGAGCTGAGCCGGTGTTCAGCATCGCAGTCCCACCAAGACTGGTGATCCTCAACGGAGTTCCTAAGCCACCTTCCAGGGAGGAGTTGGCAGCAAAGCTGGTTTCTTACGCCGTTGTTCTGCATAATCCCAGCTAAAGCCCATCGCAGAGACTTGCACAAGATCTCCTGGTCCCCAGGGACAGCAGGATAAAAAAAAAAAAAAGCTGCCAAGAAATGCAAAGTGATGCCAAAAAGGGAAAACCCCAGCCCAG
>NW_009231239.1:411-990 GCF_000690835.1 Fulmarus glacialis | reverse complement strand
GCAGCCAGAGCAGAGTCCCCGGGGCTGCTCCCTGGGAAGCGTTAACGCGACAGCTATTAAAAATAAAAGTCAAATGACAGCAGCAAACAAAAAAGCTCAGAGGGGAAGCGCTGGGGAGCAGCACGGCATGGCTGTGGAAGACTTAAGGCAACCCTAGCTTGAGCACCAGGAGAACTTCTGGTCTTCCAGAAGACCAAGGAACTGAGCAGGATGGGGAGGGCTTGGAGGTGGCTGACAAAGCCAGGGGAGAGGTGGGGGACCGCGAAGGTCCAGCTGTGCTTGGAGATGCCTGCGGCGGGGGCAGGAACGGGTCTCGTGAGGAAGAGGAGGAGGATCCCACCAGGACGGAGCACTACACGCAGGAAGGAAACAACATCGACATTTCTAGGCAACTCCATCTTTTTCCCCCACCGAGGTGGGGGAAATGGGATCCCAATGGGATTTCGGGGAACACAGAGATGCTTTTGAGCATTTATTTCCCCTCTCCCAACAAGCTGCGCCCCAAATTGCTGCCCCGGGGAGCTTGGGAAGGGCAGCGTTTCAGCCAGGGGGTCACCACCCCCCGACCCCTTCCCCCCA
>NW_009231239.1:0-212 GCF_000690835.1 Fulmarus glacialis | reverse complement strand
CTTAAAACGCACAAACAAGAACTCATCGTCTTTGGCAGGAAAAAAAAAAAAGTTCACAGCACGAAAAAAAAAATACTTAAAAAGAAATACCAATATTAATATAAAATATATTAAGTTGTGGGGTTTTTTTTTTTTCCTCTTTCATAATTTTTTGTTTGTTTGTTTTTCACTTTGTAAACAATGCACGAGAACCGAAGGCATTTTTTACGTGT
>NW_009231238.1:27632-42515 GCF_000690835.1 Fulmarus glacialis | reverse complement strand
CCCCCCCCCGGAAATTCATTGATGCTTTCACCTTTAAAATTCAGCATATTTTCACAAGAGTAATTTCCCAAAAAATATGTGAAATGCATATTGCTCAAATGCAAGGATACTGCACACAAAACCAAACCGGCCAAATAATGTAGCAGCTCTGAAATATTCATGGATACCTAGCAAGCAGTGTTTGCATCAGAGCAACTAAGTAAGCAGGATAGAAAATGAGTTTTGGCATGATTCTAGGAATTAGCATTCTCCATTTCTATGGTAACATTGATAAAAGGTTGTTTATAATAATGAAATACATGCAGGATAAAAATAAGCTAAATAGAAAGACATCTATTGTAAGCTTAAGTGTTTTTCCCTTTTTAATGGGAAACACATGGACAAACTTGCACACATCTAAACTTCAGTACAGCACAAACTGATCCATACATTATTAGCTTAGTTTGCCAGCAAGTAGAAAGAGATGTGTGATGCATACGTATTTGACCTAGGATAGCTATAGGAAGACTATTAAAATAGACAAATGCATACGGAGATTGTGGTTGTTCGGCAGGCATTGTGTAGAATCGTAGATTCATTACTGACTACTAACAAATTCAGAACACATTAAAATTCTTGGCAGTTTTTCTCTGACAAGAATGACACAATGACAAAAATACACGGTAGAAAAGTTTCTCAGCTAGGAAAATTTGCCTAAAGCATTTATATTCTTACACAGAAAATAATTTGCTTTACCTCCAGCTACTTTTGATCCAGCTACTAACATAAGGTATTATATAATTCTTATCTGTACATATATACAAATTTATATATTCTCATTGGTTTATAGACCTGTATCTAGAAAAAAAAAAAAAAGGCTTTCCTTACCAGGGATTCTCAAGTCTCAGTTGCACTGGAAGGAAAATCACAAATAAACATAATGCAAATCTTACCATCCCCTCCCATTCCTTAGTGGAAAACGTGTGGAGGTTCCTGATGATACGGAGATGAGAAGTCTGATCCCATCATCAAATAAATCAAAATCCATTAGAGGGAAACAAGGAAGAGCAGGAGGGATGAAGAATAATAAAACCTCATCTTCATGTTAATCTTTGCTTCAAATATGATCTGAATGTGCAGCAAAGCTCTACCAGCTTTACATAAGCAGGGCTTTTCATTTTCACAGGGTTCTGTATTTCTAAGTTCCTAATAGAAGGGAAAAAACCCACTGAAAGTTGACAAATATTTCCACCTTCTGGGTGGAACTGGATGCCTGATCTGAAAGACTGATTTAGCAGGGTTTCTGGGGCACGCTCAAAAAATTCAAATAATTTAGAGCCACTGTGTGGGAGATGAAGCACCTAAGTGAACCAGCAGAAGTGAGAGCAGTCGGGGGAAAGTATTGTCTAAGTCAACTGGAGATAAGACTAGTAAAGCACATACCACATGTATGCTAGAAGAGGTATAAAAAGCTTTCCCTCAAAGAAAAATATATTTGGACAAAAGATACAGTGTGAAACATGACAAAAGCTGCTGAACGCAGCTACAGTGGGTGCTGTTAGTGAGCATGTGTCTCAGCCTACGCTCCTCGGGTGCCCACCTTCACCCCCCTGTGTTGTCTTGTGCTTTTGCTTCTCATCCTTTGGGGGCCAGACCCATACCCTGACCATAGATGTCCTCAGGTCTGTACAAGGGTTCACACTTGCTTCAGATTTCATCCCTCTGGGTCATTTAATTTGAAAACTCTTTGTGTACAATCTTTTCTGTTTGATAGACTTAATTAGGACGAGAAACAGGAGGCTCCTTTGAGAGCCCCAGCCGGGGGGGTGGCTGGATGACCACCGCAGCTCCCTGTGAAACGCACCCTGCTTGCCTTGCGCCCCGGGCACGCCACAAAGCTGCTCCATTCAAGGCAGAAAGTGAAATGTTTCGTAACGTGTACTTGTTTGGCACAGTCGCATAAAAATAACGAAGGTATTTAATTCTGCCGGCTATTCCAGTCTGCAGCTATTAGAAGGAATCGGATGACGAGCATCCAGCAGGTCACGCTCACCTTAGCATGCCAGGGACCTGCGCTGGGGGTAACACCCGTCTGGATGAGCTGGAGCAGGCTGGTCCTGACCTGTGAAGAGAGGTTGCGAGCCCTCGGACCAGGTTGGTTTTCTCCAACAGAAAAGAGTATACAAGTACCAGTGATAGCATAGCTTGGGGAAGAGTCAAGACCCCCACCTTGCTCCTGGCTCTTCTCATCAAAGAAGTCTTGAGACCGGCTGTCTTGACCTTGGAGATTAAGAAACATCAAAGACTGAAGCCACTGGAGACAAAAGTACAGCATCAGAGTCTTGATACTGTCACTTGACTAATCTGTTTGATTAGTGCTTGCTTTTCCAGCTGTTACATTTAGATTATCATGAACTACTTGCCAAACAAGTGCCTGCCTGAGGTTTTGAGGTTTGCCTAGTTTCTCACTCTATCAGAGTATCTCGGCCATCATGGCTGTCCCCCAGTTCCCTTATAGCAACAGTTGTGACAGTATAACATCAGAGAAGCTTCATCTCCTCTCCTGACCTCTAGCACTGAACGACAGCGAGAGTTAACACAAATGGTAAGAAAACGCTGGTGGGTCTGGAGCGCCTCGTGCTGGCCCTCCCACCCCAAGCACGTCGCTGGATGTCAAAACTTTGTAAGGATAAAACTTGCAGCAATAATTATAAACATGTTTAGTAAAGGTATTTTAGTCTCTGCCACTTCCCACCACACATCGGTGCCGTGTGCCTCATTTCTCACTTAGTTTCCCTGTGAAAGAAAACCTTTCTACTTGTTTCCCTGGGGAGATCGCCATCTCTTAAGGAAGATGTTAGGAAAGGCCGGGGGCAAGGGGGGCCATGGCAATTAATATCTGAACTGTTTGCAACCGGTATTCCTACAGGATTAAGCTAATATGGGAAAGCAGCACAAAACTGAAATAATCATTTTCAAAGTTGCTCAGTCAAAACATTGCAAAAGACCTTCCAAAATGCTCTTCTGTGAGGGATATGGAACATCGCTTAGATACAATGTCTGTCTCACTAGTTATTTTGGAAATTCTGGAATTTTCTCTAATCATAGCTGTACACAAATCAAGATAATTAAAAAATTAGAATGCATAAGATATGGGTCTTCCTGGGATGAAGAAAACTAATTTGAAGGGTAATTTTCATAAAAATGAAATAAAGAATAGATTAGAAGACGTGCAATCCATGAAATATTAAAAAGTTTCATTTAGGTACTTGCTATAGGACTTTAACTTCAAAAAATAAAAAAAGGTAATTTAAAAGATTGACTGGCCTCACAGGTTGAGAGATGCAAAAGCACTTGGATTATTAGTTCTGACGGATCTTTCATCTTGTTGTTTCTGCAGCTTCATCCTTTTTCAAAATGTTAATAATTTATTTCTTTACAGAATCTTTTAACTTGTTATTAGAATTCCTTACGTGGAGAGGTTTGTATTGAGTTCATTTACATCCCAAACATGAAAAGACAGAATCCTCCCTCCCTTTTAATATTACACTGTAAGAACTGTAAACTGTATTCACTCTGCAAGTCCTAACTGGTGTCTTAATTGGTCAATATCCTTTGCCAGTTTGGCTAACTAACAAAAACCAGAGCCACGTCATAGCCTCAGCGCTATTTATGTAAAGTACTGAACAAAACCAGACTAACAGGATTGACACAAAAGGTAAAGCAGAATCTGTCGTTTATCACTTGTGGTTTTTTCCCCACTTCTAAATTTGCTCATTCGCACACGGTGATGCTTTTGTCCTGTTATGCATCTCTCTCTCTCTATGTACATTGATCTGTAAAAAGTGCCTGTGTTTCTATAGATAATAATCACACTTCAATATTTGACTAGCACAATAATTTTTCTCCAGAGCGGCTGTATTTATTCCAATGACTTACTTTCTTAAGCATGCCATTCTCAGGTGCTTCTTACTAAATATATTTCTTCCATCACTTCCCAGCTGCACTTGTCTCAACATGTGAATTCATAAACCCCATACGTTGAAAAAATTCTATTACATCAGTGCTCTTATTTATAAACACAGATTGAAATTGGTAGAGAATTGTCTTTTCTCTTTCTGTAACCAGTGCCACCAAGTCCATATTAATGCCAGGACTCCAGCATAGAAACACAGCTACAATTCCTTACATCCGAAGTCTTTTCTCTTTTTAATCAATTTTGCCTTTAGCCAAAAATCGTGGCAATGTAGAAATGAGCCTGTCAGATGTAATTTCACTTCTCCAGTTCCTCCGTTGGAAAGTGCAGAGCCATGCTGTTCATCAGTGTGGGTATAACTCCTAGGAAGCCTTTAGCCAAGGTCCCTTTTTCAGTATAGCTCTCCTTGCATGTTTTAATTTAAAAAGAGAGTATTTAAAAAAAACCAAAACCATTTCCATGTAGCACTCTTCCTCATATTCAGAGGGAAAGCAAAGATTTCATTGCTTAGCTCTTGCAGCATACTCTGGTTGCCCTGTTAAACACAAGTCCCAGAATGGGACATTTTTAAGCATGCATTGATTCACTTTACCAGAACAATACTTTGCCGTGATTGCTTTGCTCCTATTATTTATCGCCTCAACCAACTGAGATTTATCAAGCCTGACCACTGCTGGAGCCAGCATTAGCAATAGCATGGAAAGCTCACGGATAGATGGAGGCCCCTGCGGTAAGCCACCGGGTAGATGAAAGCACAGAGAACTGCAGCGACTCGCCAAAGAGTTCGAGAAAACTGCTAAATATTTAGGAATAAAATCTGGGATCCAAGGAAAGGATCAGCTCACAGTCTCATCGGGCTGCTGCCTTACACCGGGGAGCAATACATTGCTCCTGCAGGCGTACGTGCGACTTGATCTGACAGGTTTACTTGGAGTCCCGCGCGTACCGTGTGTGAGCAAGAGCAAAGGCAGGGCCGGGCCGCGGCTGGCCCTCCCAGCAGGGGGACGCTGCCGCCTCCCTGGGGGCTGCCCCAGGAGGGCGAGCGCCGGCGCCCTTGGCAGGTACTGCCCTCCATCGGGAGTGCGGCGCGGGGGGAACGGGAAAAAACACGTGAAAAACATCGCAAACCTTTTAAGCTGGTTTTTTTTCTTTTCCTTTAATTTTGGGCTGAGTGCATACCTGGCAGCAATTTGGAAAAACACTGAAGGCGGGTACCTTAGGGCAGCGTCTGACTGCTGTTCTTTGCACTTCGGCACATACGTTCAGCGCTTTGCCAACAGCCCTCTCGCACAGCTTAATCCTTATCCTGGCAGATCTTAATGCACGGGGATTTACAGGAAAGAGATGTAGGATTTCTTAGTTAGGGCTATGTCATATGTATAGATTTCTCCAGGAGTCCCTTTGAGTCTCCTTATGGAAACAGTGCAACGCAAAGAAGCAATGGTAACAGCCAGAATTTGGCCCAGTTTACTCATCCTTAAAGAAAACCAAGAAGATACAGCGTGTACTGAATTACAAGAAAATAATCTCTGTTTACTGGACTAAAGCCTGGAGATCCTTACTTGATACAGAGTTTTGTGGCAAGCCAGCCAAGAAAAACATCCGTTGCTCAGCATGGCATCCAGCTAAACTAATCTTTGTTTTCCACAGGAGATGCTTTTTCAATAATTTCTGAGAGCTAAAGGACTTCATTAAAAACCATGCAAGCATTGATCCAGATGTTAAGCCTCTCTGTACAATGAGAAGCCCTCTTGGAAAGTAGTAGAGAGTAATTGGTTCTTTGTTATCTGGTCCTGAGAAAAGAGAAGAACGTTGCCTATTTATTTAATGTTACTATACGGAGGAATTTACTTCATTGTTTACACACGGTTTGAAATGTATTTAATTATAATGGTTTTGTGTAATTAAAGCATAGGTAAACATTCAGCGTCAACCTAAATGCCTTATTGTAGCACTGAAATTCATTATTGTTGCTAAGGCTGATCCAAAGAAAAGCATAACACCTATGAGAAGTGAAACAGGGCTCATTTTTAAATAACCAGTGCTAAGCAGTGGCTGATCCAAAGAAAAGCATAACACCTATAAGAAGTGAAACAGGGCTCTTTTAAATAACCAGTGCTAAGCAGAAGTAACATTTCTCAGTTGTTCCTTGTAGACTTTTCTTCAGTTCTCATTTTTATATTACTTTTCTATCAGCTTTAACCTTGGAAAATGATAATCATGTAAAAATAATACAAAAAAAAAATTGTAGCGACAGTTAATCTTCAGACATTATGACTTAGAGTTTTCACATCCTTTCAGTTTTTCAAACCATTTTTGCCTTGCAATATGCGGGTGTCTGTCCATGCAATCAAACTGGCGATGATTACTTCAATCAGCCCTGGTACCAGTGCTGCTGACCCTTCTCCCACTGCAAACAGGAAGATTTCACTTAAGTATAGAGTGACTGAAGCCAGCAATCTGCATGGTAACCAGCCTTCAGCTGCGGTAAACAGGTACTGCTTTTATAGTCAGGATTTTTCAACTGTGGTTTCTCTCTCCACTTGAAAAGGTTTTGATCAAGAATGCCTGTTTTAAAAAACAAAAAAAACAAAACAAAACAAAACAAAACAAAAAAACTACTGTTCAGTACATGTATTATTATTATTATACCTTCATCTCTATTTGTGCTGTCTCTTCATATGTCCTCCTCTAAATTAAAAAAATGGGCAACTCAACCTAAAGTTTCAAATCAAAGCAAAATTACCGATGCTTGTAAAACTGCAGTAAGATTGTTTTAATGTATATTACTAATATTTTTCATGTCCTAGCTATGGTTGCACTATTCACAAAATGTTTAGAAAAATGCATATCAGTGCATATCAATAATCAAGGATTTATGATCTATACCATAGATTTGAGTGCCTTCATAGTGTTGCTTACAAAATTCTCGCTCACCAGAACAGAGCGCGCTGTGGTAACAGCACTGTTCAGTGAGAGCATGTTTGCACAGGGTGCAGCTTTAAGCAGAAATCTGTTTTCCCCTGGCAGGTTCTGTAACATCTGTGAGAGATAACGGCAGAAAGGTGGAAGATTTAGCACTCTGCCATGTTTGTCCATGCAGTGACAGCTGGTGTCCGATGCTTGTCTTTGAACTCTGTTTCTAAGAAGAATGGGGTGAGCTAAAGATCTCTGTATCGCTGACTCTTTTTGATTAATCTTATTTCATATGTGTCAATGCCAGAGAGCCATCGTCTGCTGAAGGCAGCCCCATCTTCGGGTTTTTCACTCCTGTGCAATTTGTAGCAAGTAACCCTGACTCTCTTTCCTCACTCAGTGTACGGTGATTGTCGTTTTTCTCTCCTGCATATCTGCAGAGCAGCGCGTTCTCTCTTACTTAACTGACCTCCCACCAGACTCTGACTGGTCCCCGCAGCTCTCGTCTCGCAGAGTAAAATAGAAAATGGGTTCTGCTGGGAGAACCCACCCGTGCTCCTCCGGGAAGCAGTAGGAACGCAAGCTGGGGGGTCTATCAAGCGCTGACAAATTCTGGTGCACCTAGGCAGGGGGAAAGTGTTAATTGCTTTGTCTGCAGAAATGGACCACGGGGATTAGGACACCTCGGAGTTTTATTTTTTTCCCCACTGATGCCAATTTTTAATCTCTATCTTTAGTACTGTCTGTGAAGTGTTTCGTTTACTGGAATAATCACACTTTCTCTTCCCCTTCTGTCAGCTATTAATAGTGATAAATTTTAATTGCATATGTAAATAAAAACACTGTGTACTCATTAGTTTAAATATGTTTTTCATTAGGCAAACGAAATGCTCCTTGTATATGATGCAAAGCTAAAAGTAGAATGTTAACAGCACTGAGCAGTTTGGGAAGTACATTGACTTGATTTTTTAAAATTTTTTTTAGCATAAAAATAAATCATGTTTTAAGGGATGATTATGGGCAAATTTTGCAGTACAGGCATCTTGTTTTTGGAAAAGGAAAAACCAAAGTTAATGACAGAAGAAGCATGAGTACGGTGTCAAGGCCAATGCATTTAAAACTTCTGCTAACAGGGAGATAGCACATAAACTCGTATTACTATTTATAGCACTGGCTATTTTGGAGATGGTAACTGCAAGGTGGGTAGCATTTTTCAGTTTCTATTTGGAAAAATCCTGACATGTCTCACATTTTGATAACTTGAAACATATTGGCCCTAAATTACATCACTTCTTCATCATTAATTTTCAAACTCTTGGAACCCAACACTCCAAATACACTTTTTGCTATTTTTAGGGGCTATGCAATTATAGTCAAGAAGATATAATTTTTCAGTTCAGTAATCCATATTTTCAAGCTTGAAGTATATTTATCTACCTACTAGGTCATAATTTGTTTCCTTTCTATCAACAAAATACCCAGAATTTCATAACCAATTTACTTGTAAACTGTCTTTACCATCTTTTAAGTAAAGATCTTTACGTACCAGCTCCTTCCACTGTTCTGCTCTCTGGGAAATGATAAAAATCTTATCACAGAGACTTTTAGCAAATCAGTATAATTTTATACAAAAGCCTGGTCTCTTAACACTTCAGTCTTAGTGAAAAGATGCTCTGTGGGTGTGACTTTCTAAAGTTGTTATGGCTCCGAACAGATTAACAATCTCTTTTGGCATTGGAAAAGATTGCATCGCTTGTGCGGTTATCTACTGAGGTCAGTAATTTGTCATTATAAAGTAGATATATATCGTAATAGCCAAACACATTTCCTGATTAATATGAGAATATAAAATATCTTTCCCTCCAAAACTTAGAGCAACAAATACACTTTCTTCTCAATTGCTTTAGTAAGAAGCTAAGATAAAAACCATTTTTATTTTATAAAGATAAGCTTGAATATCCTTGTCTCATCTGTGTTTCCTCAGTTCAAATTCTATCAAATTTTTATATCAGAGCACAGTAAAATATTGATATTCAAGATTGTCGTGGTTTAACCCCGGTCGGCAACTAAGCACCACGGAGCTGCTCGCTCACCCTCCCCCGGTGGGATGGGGGAGAGAATCGGAAGGGTAAAAGTGAGAAAACTCATGGGTTGAGATAAAGACAGTTTAATAGGGAAAGCAAAAGCCGCGCACGCAAGCGAAGCAAAACAAGGAATTCATTCACCGCTTCCCATCGGCAGGCAGGTGTTCAGCCATCTCCAGGAAAGCAGGGCTCCATCACGCGTAACGGTTACTTGGGAAGACAAACGCCATCACTCTGAGTGTCCCCCCCCTTTCTCCTTCTTCCCCCAGCTTTATGTGCTGAGCATGACGTCACATGGTATGGAATACGCCTTTGGTCAGTTGGGGTCAGCTGTCCCAGCCGTGTCCCCTCCCAACTCCTTGTGCACCCCCAGCCTCCTCGCTGGTGGGGTGGGGTGAGGAGCAGAAAAGGCCTTGACTGTGTGTAAGCACTGCTCAGCAGCAACTAAAACATCCCTGTGTTATCAACACTGTTTCCAGCACAAATCCAAAACACAGCCCCATACTAGCTACTGTGAAGAAAATTAGCTCTGTCCCAGCCAGAACCAGCACAAAGATGGAGTGAAAAAATGCAAAGGCTGGCTAGAGGGCAGTCTCTTGGAGTTAACACAGAGCCAAAGCCTCAGCAGGCAGTCTACCGTAAAGTAATTTGTCAGTCTTCTAGATTCTTCATTTACCAAACTTAATTGTAGCTAGCAGGATCCATTGCCAAAAGAATAAAGGCAAACCAAGATTCCACTTTGTATGGAAAGCTATTGCACTTGACATGGTTGAAAATAGATTCATAGATTTTAAGACCAAAAGGGACTACCATGATAATCAAATCAGACTTTCTACGTAAGAGAGGCCAGAGGGTTTCAGCTGCCAGTGCCTGGTAAAGTTCATGAATTCTGGCTGAGTTGGAGCAAATTTTTGAGGGTGATATTCAATCTGGTCTTGGTTGAAAGAGTTCAAGAACCAAAGAATCTCTTTTGCATCTTCTTGCAGCAAATGGTTAACTGCTCTCACATTTAAAAAGCAGGGCTGTGTGTTTGATTTTTCACGTGTCTGGACCAATCTTCCAGTCATTTCATCATGTTTTATTTTATCCTGCCAGTTGGCCATCTGAGGAGAATGGGGATTAGGGAGTTGGGGCGAGGAAGGATACAGGGTGTGTCAAACAAGATAGTTTACTTTGGGTTCTTTGTTTTGAGAGATTACAGGAGGCTGTGATTTAATACATGATGATATCGCATAATATATAATAGGTCACAATCTCACTTTTGCCCTTGATGCCCTCAAAATTCTGGTTTTCTAGTCTGCTGTACTAAAAGCAATAGGCAGTGTAATGTATAAGTAACGTTCACTAGGTGTTCATGCTTACATACAGTAAGAGCGATCTACCAAAATTCTAGCTCAGTCTGGATCCACGCCCTAATGAATCCACGGACTCATTTTCCAAGAATTTGAGCATAACAGCCCCACGTGCCCATTGTTTACAGGCTAAGGTGAATTAGAAAGCAAGCATGTGATGACCTTCATTATTGCTTTAAATATTGTCTTTGCTATTCAGAACAGAAGTTCTCGTTCATCTATAATCCATGCAGTGCTTCTCCAAAGTTGTCAGTATTCACAGAAAGTGGATAGCTTTTATAAATAATTGCACCGAGCTCCAGACTGACTCCTTTGATTCTCATCCATCATCAGATCCTCTTTACTGATTTCTCATGAGGTCCCCCTCCCTCTTGCCACAGAATTTCTCTAGGCAGGAGAAGACGTACTTCAAAGATGCATTAAATCTTGTACGTAGATATCTGTGCATACTGACACAACACTAGCATTTGACAGCTCCTTCTTCAGGTTCCTCAAGAAGCTTATGGCAGAGATGAGAAATCTGAGGCTATATAACTTTAATCCATAGTAAGTTCTCAAATATTTAAATTGTAGATACATCTAGACTGCGTGTTTTTAATGGTAAAATGTAATGTTACGTGGGTAGATGAGGAAACATAATTTCTGTATAACTTGTCTAAAACTAGCTTATCACATTTTATCCACATTCAAATTTCTCATCTGAAACTTGGCTCAGTAGGAAATGGTAACATGTCAAGGAGCCAACTAACATTATCTCGCTCCCCTTTTTTTTTCTTTAATTTCTGTGCTTTCAAGGGAGCTGCTTCCAGTTCTGCTGTTACTCACAGTGAAAGTATTGATTGACTTCTGGCATAGTTCTGATTTGCTGGTATCTTGAATACTACTGGGACCTCTGAATTTGGATGAGATGTGAACCTCTCCACGGTGGAAAACTCATTCACCAGTGTGCGATAAGGATCTGGATGGCTACTTCTTTGGATTACCTTTGGATTACCTTATGCAAACTGTGAATCCTTTTAAACCAGAATGTTATCGAATGGTCCATTTTGTACAGTGTACAACATTGACAGGAATGTGATTTTGAAGCACAGTCAGCTTTCCAAAATCAAATTTACAACGAGGCAACTGGAGTGCTTTATAATAGGGAGAGTTAGAAACATAATTGTAAGCTGCAGTAGACACTAAGGAATACAAATAGGAGGGGTGAGAGAGGTCTGTGATCCATACATTTACATATTAAGATAACTATCAGTTACAAAAAAGGAGACGCTGTCAAACTGTAGCACATTAAACAGTAGAATTTTACCTTCCTTCTCCCAATGGCAACCATAATATCCTTGCAAGGCAATACCAGAAAGCAGTGCCCATAAAGTGGTTCTTAGGTAAGCAATGCAAAATGTAAACTCTACATGAATTTTTAAAATGAATTGCCTTTCAGTAAAAACAGCGGTGACTCTCTGCTTTGGATTTTGTTTTCTCTTTCCCAAGATTCCCAGTTACAATACAGGTGTCTCACAAGTGTGCTGAGCTGGAAAAGGTCTCCGTCTCTCCGTTGTTCCAGGATACAATCAAACAATTTCAGGATAATTTGCCAGCCTCCATTTTCTCATTGAATACGTGTTTATCTGTCACGCACCCGTTAGTATAAATTTCAAGTTATGAAGGGTCATTCACCAACACATAGAGAGAGTTGTGGGAGGTAGAACAGGAAAAGAGAGTAAGTTTCTGTCTGCAAACTGTTCCCTTAATGCAGTTACCAAGACAAGCAACTAAAGATACAATGTGATTTAGGATCTGTTTTCTGTTATGTAGTTAAAAACTGTACCTTGCCACTCCCTTTGTTCTACTGACTTACATCACTTTTGACCTACTATTTATCTATATTTCAATACCCCACAGCAGCAGCAGTTGTAGTTCAAGTCCCAATACACTCAATCGATTCACTATGAAGCATTTAGTTACCATCTATGGGTAACTAAGGAGCATGAATATTAGAATAGTGAACTAACTTGAAGGTGGCAGTATGCACCGCAGAGGCTACCCATAAAAAAAACCCAGCGAGTCCATCACGGATCAGTTTTCACTCTCTTCCTCATGCTTGTCCCCTGCTTGTAACAGATAGAGGGGTCTGCCATGCAAAGCAGTGTGGAAGACAGGATTCCCCAGAGAGAGGGGCAACATCTATTTGAGATGAACATCCTGAATGTTTTGGGACCTACTGTTGCCTTGGAGGAAGGCTATCCATGTGAACATAAAATATGCCCTCCCAGGTGAGCCTGGTAATCTATCTAGCCCAATATATACATATATATAGTCGCTAGGGACGTGAATCTAAATCTATGTCTGTGAAAATATGAACAAGAAATTACTAAGCAACTTGTGCAAGATGCATAGTGATCCGATGTCAGTTTTATGAACTCAGTCTCAAGATGATTTGAACCCCATCTGGGACGATCTCAGCAGATGTATGTAAGCCTTGATTCGAAGCATATGGAAAATGGCATGCAGATCATTATAACGAATTTTTGAAAAAACGCTCTGTGCTGTGCCTGCCTGGGAGTGCAGTGTGGCGCTGGTGAGACCGGACAAAGCACTTAAGTGCTTCGCTGTGGCCTTGTGTTCTGGCCTTGGCAAGTCCAAGCAGTGCACTGGCACTGACAACCCTCTCTAGTGCTGTTGAATGCAGATTCATGCAAAATGAAATGCAATGCAAATAACTCCCCACAAGTGTTGAAAGGTTGCAATTTATCATTTTATAAGCCTCCCATTGCATGTAGATATTTTCACTTTGGAGGTAAAGAAGCTCCCTAAAGCACCTACGGATTGTATCCCCAAAAAAAAGTAAATAATGAAAGCAATTAGCAAAAGAAAAATACCTTGCCACAGCTGCAGAGAGTACAAGTGAGACAAAAGTTGGTACAAGTATCAAATGGAGGAAGACTCACTTGACTCCTTCGTATCTAGCTCTGGTCATTAATTCATGAGCACAACATGACAATGTACTTCAACTGGTGATGCTTTTGGAAATGAAGGTAAGTTATGCAAATGTGCACATACAGAGCATGTTATCTCTATTTCAGTGTATTTAACTGCAAGCTCTGATGTAAGGCAATGGATCTCGATTTGCAGAATGGCTGTTCAAATAGTGAAATTCCTGGGTACTCAAAGGCAGATTACAAAGTGACCTCTTAAGATATACAGTTTTAGCTACCAAACCAAATATTTGCCATATCAGCCAGGGAACACTATTTAAAAGACCATCTCCAAGCAAATTAATTGCTGTGAAAACAAACTCTCTCCGTATCATGGCCCTGTTAGTGCCACAATTTCTCATACACTCGGACTTGGACTCAGCAAAGCTCTTACCTCGTAATGCCTATTCCTAGTCATCAATTCTTAATATTTGGTGATGCTTTGATTTCTGTGAGACCCATCATTAATGTTAAAAATGTTCTTAAACACTGGATTACTAAGGTTCTGCTCCAAAAACTATAGACCCTAGTGGGAAGAGTTGCAAATTGTTTTGAGGGATCCTAAACTACAGATACCACACTAAATGATAGCCAGGTGTTTTTATTTTAAGAAGTTATAGTTTGTGGTCCAATACTTCCAAAGAATGCCTTCCTACTTAGGAAGGTATTTAAACATGTTTTTAATTCCTATTGAATTTTATGATCTTGGAGCATATGTCCGAACTGATGCATTTTGAATAGGAAGGGGCATACAGCACAGATCTGATAAGTGTCGTTCTGAGTCTGTGCCCAAAGCATTTCATGAATCATGAATGCTTCTATTCCCTCTGAAATACTTCTTTTTCTAAATAGGTTGCAAGATCACGTAAAAGAGAAACTTGCTAGCAAGCCTCGTATATATTAGCCATTCATAATTAAACTTAAAGAGCAGAAAAATCTTTGCAGTGCAGACACCAAGCACCCATTGACGGACAGGGAGTATGAAAACTACTGCCACAATGTCCCAGCTATTTCCTTAGCTCATTTTGAGGGCAGGGGCATGCTAGGATTACATTGTGCGTGTGTATGTAGAATAAAAACTCCCTACTTTCAAAGCTGTTCACCTAGTTGCTATAAGCCTATCATTAAATAGTCAAGAGCTACTTTTACAGACATTAAATTTAAAAGCAAATCTTGGGGGAAAAAAAGTTCTGTTTCTCTGCATGCTTTCTTGAACTGGCTTGCTTGCATTGTTGAACTTCTACCTTCAACTTTCCTAAACCTAGTTGTCTCCAGTGAAATACTTCAGGACACTGTCCTTGAACCTACAGAATAAGCAATCAGCATGAGCTTTTATCCTAACTAATGGTATTTTATGACATAATCTACATTGAATTACTTAATGTCTCTAGATAGCTTCTGTTGTTAAAAATCCTCTGAAATCTGATGAACAGGAGCTTTTAACAATGACTTTTACTAATTAATGCACAACAAACCTGTCTTCAATCCCTCTTTATTAAACAGAGCAAATAACCTCTGTTGCATGATTTTATCGACTGTTACAGCTGTTCAACAGGTATCTCTAGAGAACTGTTGCCACCATGATACCATTTCCTTTTCTAAGT
>NW_009231238.1:4345-27601 GCF_000690835.1 Fulmarus glacialis | reverse complement strand
CTGCTGAAAAACCTTCATAATGGATTTTGTTTCCTTGCACAGCTATATGCTTAATTCTTACCAAAACCCAAAAGTTAGAATTTTAAAAGTGCAATACCAACTTAATGAGGCATGACCCTTGTCCCTTGTGGTTAGCCTGACCAGCCTTTTCTTTCTTTCTTCTAAATCACTAGAGAAGGTAAGACAAATAAAGTGGCTGTAATGGCATCTACTGACACATAATTAAACTATTTTTTTAAAGTAATTTATTGAAATAATTTTATTCATTTGTGAATTATCTGCAAACTATGCAGCCAAAGACTAGAGCTCGGATCCAATACGAAGGATAACTGAAGTCGACTTTGGTGAAGGTCAGAGATCCAGATGGAAATGCAAATAAGCCAAGCAAAGGTAAAATCTAAAAAGCTTAATAAGTCCAAGCGTGTTGAGACCAGAGGAACTATGCTTTGACCTTACTAAAAGAATGAGATTCCTCAATGAATATTGACCAGAGGAAAATTGGTCAATAAAAATAGTTGAAGTATCTTAGCAACAAGAAAAGTGTAAGACATTTTAATGGGTAAAAGGTTTTCCTAGATTTCTAAGGTGAAGTTGATCTGCATTTTTATTTTAAAAAAAAAAAAAAAATCTAGTATTAGTGTAAGGAAAAAGTGATTAGTGTATTGAAGGGTACAGAGTGCATGTACAATTTTTCTTTATCTAGTAAATTGTTTATCTTCTTTTTTCTTTTTTTCCCCAAAACCTTTTGAGGTTTATAAAAATGCTGGTTTCTGTTTGCATAGTACAGAGTTGGGGATTTTTTTAGTTTATGGATTTCTATTTTTGACTTTTTAACAATTACCTTTCCAATAAAGCCATCTGAAGTTCTTGTGGTGATGTCCAGCTTGAGAAATTGACTCCTCAGAGCTCGTCAGTGCAGCAGTGACAGGGCTCAGGACTCAGCCTGCCTTAGCTGTAAGTCTTTCAAGTTCCAGTTTTCAAGGATGTCTTAGACTTCGTAGGAGGAGGTCTCTGTTTATACAAACATGGTATTTATGATCATATGCCTTTGAAAGTGTGGTTCTCTGTTTCTGTGATTGGGACAGAAAACAGAAAGGTAAACATACGCTTGACTCATCATACAGTATCAAATGAAGTTAGGCAGAGGGCTTTGGGGCATTTGCTTAGCTTCACTGGACTATTTGCCTTTCCCTATCCATTTCTCTTTAAAGTGCCATGCAGCCCCTTCTTAGGAGTTCATCAAATTTAGTGGAGAAGTAATATCTTCTATTAGATCAATTCACACAGGTGGAAAAACAAACAGGATTTTGGGCTCAGCCTCCCCGGCTGACCTCTTTTATTTTCCTTATATCCTTAGCGTGTGCCATTGTTATGAAAACATAACACCGACTACAGAAAGAGATTTTTTTTTTTATCAGATACTTTCTGCCCATACGAGCTACATCATTGAATCAGAAGATAAAACCAGGCTTCATGAAATAGGTGAAACACTACACAGACTCAAAGAGGAGACTTACTTTTTTTTCCGATGGCAGACGTGCAAAACAGCCATGCCAACCCAGTAGCAATACACAGGGGTACGTATGTAGAGAAAACCTGAGCTCTTACAATTAGTGAAAATCAGTAAAGCTGTAACTCAACATACCAGTGAAAATGTCATAATGTAAAGAAATTATTATTTATAATAATTAATTATGGGCATTAGTTAAGTGAAAATAGTAAATTGTATTATTAAATACCGAGCTAACATACTGTGAATAATAAAAAAAAAAAAAGCAAAGTTGCTCTGAACTATCTCTCATAAGATATGTACCGTCCTTCTGAAAAAGTTAATAAAGAAATTAGCATATTTCTATTTTTTTTCTTTAACATTTAGGGAACAGTACATGAAATGTATTGAATAACTACTTTTAATACAAATGTGCTTAAGGTGGGTGTAGGTTTAACGGTGGGTCTGAGTCTCTGAAGAAAAGTATAATTATGTGGATTTAAGATATGTGACAACCATAAGCATTGTGAAATTCCAGTACAACTTTCATTGCCTTTTACCTATTTTTTACACTGGATGTGAACTTATTTCAGTGGTCAGTGTAGAGCAGAGGACAAATCCAAAAGAGTCAGTAAAACAAAACAATTACATCTTTCTTATCAGAAAGACCAAGAACTTTACAAGGGACAACACAATGCTTACAGACTCTGACTTTCCATGAATGTGATACAAACACTGGACCCCACAAGTTACAGAACACATCACAAAATAAGACACCATTAAAACTATCATGAAAAATCAGCCACCTTTACATATAATATTGAACATTCCCAGTATCAGTATGCGTTTTGGGCAATGAGAAGTAAATTAGCAGCCTAGTCTAGAAATGATTACAAAGCCTTGTTAATTATTAAATATTATTTGGGGATTTGAGAACTGCAGAATTAAGGGGGCGGGGGGGGGGAGAGAGAAACCCCATACTTTGGTGATCACAACCACCACTTGAGACGTTTGACAACAAATCATTTATTTACTGCATCTTTCACATCTAATAACTATAAATGCTTTCCTTGGTAAAATGCAAATGTGTTTCCATATCAATGGAAAATACCTGTCCGTTCATCTAAAACTGGCTATTTCAATTGAGCATACAGGCCAGGTTTTACCTCAGCATTTTGCCTTTCAGCACCAGGCTGCAGCCTCAGGACAGCTGCACTCTGACAGCTGGTTTCTTTTGTAACTGCCTCCAGTTACCACTTTTGAAAGCGCAGCCTTTCTTCTGCTCGCTACAGAAAAACCTCGCTACAGCACACTTCTGCAAGAAATCAAAGGTATAGCTTTTTGTCCTTAGACTCAGAGAGTAATTCATAGAGGTTTAGGATGTCTCCTCTCCAGACAGAAGCAATGAATGTACAAAATTGTTTTATTTCCAGACATACACCTAAGGTTTACAATCCTTCTCTTTCCTTCTCCTCTATTTCTCTACCACTCACGTCACCCAAGAAACAAAGATGTATGCTAGGCAGACATTGTAACTATCCTTTTTAACATCTGTTACAGGCCAATTTCAATGCTATTGCTACTTCCCTGCTCATTCCGTATGTATGAGCTGGTATTAATATCTCCAAGGAAAATAAATGCATGAATCAATGTGTCTGAATTAAATAGGGCTGAACGAACGAAGCATATGTATGAAAGAGCGCGTGTTGTGTTTGTACATTCAGGTACTGTGCCGAGCATCACGGGTGGCGTGGGACACGGTGTGGAGGCCACGTCCAGCTTGACGGAGAAAGGCAGACCGGCCAGAGGAAGAGCTGGGGAGACCCTCCGCGTGAGGTGCCACAGCCTTCCTTGAAAAGAAGGTGTGGAGGGGGGCAGACTCGGGGGCTGTGGTGCTTGCCTGTCTGCCTGCCCTGCTGCCACACAGGTCTCAGAGGAAAGGACTGGCCAACAGCCGCCCCACCACGCCAGAGGCCCACACGAGGAAAGCAGGAGGAGGGAGGAGTCGGAGGACAGAGCATCAGAGGGCATCAGGAGCCGGGGGCAAAAGACCTGAAGACGTGGTGGCTGTGAGGTTAGTGCCCGGGGTGAGGAGCTGCTCCCAAAGTGAGATGTCTTCGGAAAATGCAGCACGTCCACCCTGGGAAGAAAACTGGGGAGAAGGAGCCATTTCAGAAGCCATTTCTGCAAACTGCTCCTGGATAGACATTGTATATGTTGCCTTTCTAGCTGTTCACGATTGTCTTGCAAGCAGCCCTTGCAGAAGCTGCGTATGGGAGCGATGTTTGCTCCAGTACCGCTGCGAGTGGGTGGGCAGTTACTCACCTGCCAGCCGACGTGCGGTCAGCTTGCTCGGAGCAGCTTCCAGCCCTGCGTTTGCTCGAGCATGCCTGCACCTGCTGAGGGGACAGTGCTTTTACTCTCCAGCCCTCCCAGCCCGGTTCGTGCCCTTGTCAATAAGGCGGCCCGCTGCTAGTCAGTGAGTAATAGCCACGGCCAGTGCAGCACCGACACTGCCCTCAGCCCCAGCGGCTCTCCCTCCTCTGCTCATCCATCTTCCCCGTAATGCAAGTCAGACGTTTCACAGTCAGCCACCTCCAGCTGTCCCGTCCTAACAGGCACAGTCCATTAGGAGAATTTTAGCAAAAGAATAAGAGGAGATAGAGGCCAGTAGCTGGCTTGTAAGGGAGAAGGCTGGATTGGCTGGAATGTGCGTGGGTGATAGATACCTTTTTGTACTGTCTAAATTTGCACCTTGCACTATACAGTATAGCGGTGGCTGAAAACTCTGTCTATTCATTCCTCCATATGACTGTCCTGTCCTATGCTGAGCGCGAACAGTGTATGGCCCAGGAGCTGTCTTCTTCACACTATATAATGTTCTGAAGACTGCATTCAGCAGACTTGCAGAGATTCTTTTCAAGATGTGGGAAAAATAATACAAAACCAGTATTGAGCTATATCTCTTAAGCTATCTGCAGTTGAAGTGATTATTAAACCCCAGGACAGGTTTAAGGGTAATCCAGATGAATATTGTTTTCATCAAAGCAACAGCGAAGTCATCTGCTTTTTCCCTGTTGCCTTAGGACCGACTTTAGAAAAGGCATACCATCAAGTGAAATTGGAATTATTTTGCTCCAATTCCTTTAAAGTTCAATTTTTATCAGTTACTGCTTGTAGCTATCTGATGTAAGAAACACTACTTGCTTTCTTAATAGTGCCACTGATAGGTGGTTTTTTCCCCCACTTTCACTTGAAAAGTTAGAAATGTACTGTCTTTATAGTAAAAAACCCAAACCAAACCAAAACAAAAACGCAAGATGAAAATGCACTGCTTTTTCTAGCACAAGAAATAAATACGGGCCATGTACAAAACAAGTGGGATTGATGGGAGGTGGGTGACAAAAATACTGTGAATACAGAACAGACAAGAGAGTAACAGCATGTGTTAATGCTACAGACTTCAGTCTCGGCTAAGGAATATGGCTCCTCTTTTCTGGCTACTTCTGGCCATTACTGACTGTTGAATGCAATGGTCCAGGTGCTAACTCTGATCCCAGAAGACCTTAGAGGCTGAAAGCAAACTGGCGATTACTACAACACAGGAGTGAGACACTACAGAAGAAAAATACTTTGCTTGCTGTGTTTCTTAAACTCCTCAAAGCTGCGGGAGGTGTGCTGCTGGCCCTGCACAGTCACCTCTGGAGGTGTGCAGTAAAAGTTGATAGTAGAAGCAGCACGACTCTGCTCCTTGAGAAAGAATGGGGAAATTGAGGCAGCTACCCTGAGGATCTCGCAGAGGCAAATGAAGCTTTGGAGCTATTACAATTTCTGGGGCACCTCAGTTGCCCCTCTTTGCCTTGGCAAGGAGAACAAGCAGCCACGTTACTTAGAGGGGCAGTTCTTTGCTCTTTATGAGGCCCTGAAGTGCTCCCTAGCAATCAGGCCATGCCCAGGAAAGGTAACTTAGAAAACCCAGGCACCTACAGCTGTGACCGACTCCAAGAAAAGAATCCAGAAATAATTGAAAAGATAGGCGGAAAACGCATGTGCACGGAGCGTATCACTCAGCACCAGCACACAGAGGTTGTACGTACAGGGTGAGGGTATTCCGCATGGCATGTTTTCCCCACAGTCCACCCCCAGCAACACACCAAGTCTCTGCAGGAGACAAAACACTGGTACGGTCCTTTCAGAGATTTTCAGTCCAAGGGCAATCCCCATGCACCAGATTAGATGCAGCTTCTACGGCTCAGGTTTATGCATCTGAGGATTTAAAGCTAGTTGGTAGGAAAAACTCTGGAAACGGGTGTCTGGGCACACTTTGAGCTTTGAGAATATGACAATTATTTTTAATTACATCAGAAGCACTATCACTTCAGAAGCTCTGCTTCATCAAAGATAAAGTCAAATGACAACAGAAAAAGTGGCAGAGGAAAATATAGGGCACAACATTTCATGAAACAATTTATAGTATCAGGATTGTTCATGTCAGGACAAAGTGAGTGGAAAATGCACCTAAATTAGAATAATTAGGGTTAATATGCCCTTTGCACCGGCATGAATAATTATTTAATCCACAGGTCAGAATCAGTCTCTTTGGGTTCCTCTGATATTTTTATATCTAATAGAGTGTAAGAGCATAATGGCAGAAACAAACAGCACTGCATCTGAAGGAGGTTTGTAGTTCATACAGACTTAATCATTTAAGCTAATTCCACTCCATTCACTGTTTCCTCAGCTTGATCAGCCTATCTGCTTTTCTAGTGGAAACGGCATTCTTATTTTTTCTACTTTTTCTGTTAATAATCTTTCTCGCTCTTATATGGCTTCTCTCAGTGATGCTGTCAGCAAGATGATGCCTAGTCCCAATTAGAAATTCAATCAATATTCACATAATGAGGGTTCTAGCAAAACCATGTCATTTAGTTCAAAGACATGGATATATTACTGTAGCTACTCAGGATTCAAGTAATTTAGGGCACCTCAGTGAAAAAAAGATAAAATAAAGCTGAAAGGCTTAGAGGAAGTTAATTGTTACTATGGCAACTTCCTAAATAAGCTTTAGATTCTAGTCATTATTCAGTTTATTTGGAGGCAGAACAGAAAAAGAAGAAACTTAGTTAAAGCTCAAGACAGTTCTGGGATCTTATAGTTTCCTGCTGGTCCTTATAGAGTTGCTTAAAGTTTGTCCATTTCAGCTTTGAATTGTGTCCAAGAGCAAGATGTAGCCTGCATAGATTAAAAAATGGCAGCATGTTACATAGCAACGATCTAATTTTAATAACTTTGGCAATTGCATTTTTTTATATCCCAGTAGAACTCTTTTAAATGTATTGTGTGGGAAAGAAGCAGTCCTCAGTGAACAATGCTCTCATCTGTCCACAAAACGAAGTAATTAAGATCCGATTTTCAAAAATAGGCTCTGACTGTGAGTGCATCTTTGTCATCTCCTAATACAGGGTGCAGTCCCCTCACACCTTTTGGGAACTCAGCCCCTATCAAGCGCTGGCTCTCAACATCGCTGTCCCATGGTGAAATCCATAAATGGATCTGTGGAGTGCCATTAGGTTAACCATTGAGCTCTTCCTCCCATGAAAGCCCCATGTGCAGAAGAGTGGGGATACATTTTAGCCTGGTCCCTAGCCAGTACTGTAACAAATCTGACAATTAGGAGCCAGGAGAAAGGTTGCCATATCAAAATCTTCCCACGCTGATCATGTCCATTTGTGTTCATAACGTGAACATGAGCGAATATATTCAGCCTCTGTGGAGCTGCACCACTGGAGTAGATTTGAAGAGCCTTACTTCTACAGGCAGCAACGGAGACAGCAAACGGAGACAACACAGTTGGTAACTCTCAGCCACTGCACCTGAATTAGCTGAAGATCCATACCAGCCTAAACTTTTTGCATTTGCTGAGCAGCTATACCTCCCTTCCTTAACTACTCCATAGCACATGATAAATCAGAGGAGGTCACGAAATAAAATCGTGTCTCAGTAGGGGACACTCCATGGCTTCTCACAGAAGTAACTCCCTAGCTCAGACCAGCCTTCCCTCTGCTGCAGGACGGACATCTCTGAAGTCACTGAGTCATAACTGCAAAGTTGTTGGGAAATGATGCCTTCAGTGCGAAGACACTTAGAAGATAACTCTAGAGGTGAATGTATAAGCAGTGTAGACTGAAGTAATGAATTCTCCACAAAAAAAAAGCAGGACAAATTACCTAGCTGTGAGCTCAGTGCTCCTAAGGGTGGCTGGCAGCTGGTATGTAGGCATCTTTAAAACTGCCTCAACTAGCTTAACTGTGCAGGGGGGGAAACCGCGGCATGTAGGTGTCTCTCGAAAGGGGGTAAAAGGAGATGAGAAGAGTGCTAGACTGTTTCGTATGCGGCCAGGAGTCAATATGACATTGTCACAAAATAACCCCCTTCCCCACCAGCTGCAAGCCTGCCTGCCTCCTTCGCGAGTTAATGGTCCTGGGGACGGGGAGTCACCCAGGCCAGGACACCCCTTGCTGTGTCTGACAGCCTCGGGGTGGCTCTAGACTTCCTCCGCCGTCGGTGTAGGCAAACAGGCGCTGCCAGGGCATCGTTCATTCAGTCTTAGGTATTAAAATAAAAGAGATCGGGGAATTAGCCTGTTTTTCTTCCCAGATCTTGAATTATGAAACAGATAAGTCCCAAAATTATAAGTCCTTTCATTCTTTTTCCAAATGAAATTGTTCTGTTCGTTTTTTAAAAAATGCCCTTGTTTTGAAATATAAGTCGAACATCAAAACTTCATGATATAAAAAGGTCATAATGGAAGTAAAGTGGTTCAGAATACTTCAGCAGACTTAATTCTGTTGATCTTTCTCCCTTTTTTTGTCCTCGGAGAACTCCTCCAGACTGCCTTTTTTTTTCTTTCTTTCTGATTTAGAACAGTAAAAATGCTCTTTCAAATTTCACATGATGAAAAAGGAATGTGCAATCAGCTGCAACAGAAACTGGTTTTTTTCCTCCCATCTGAAAAGGCTGTACAATGTGCAGCAATTCTGTGTTGCCTATTACTCGCAACCACTCCTCTTCTATGGAAATCCAGTCTCCAGAGTTGCAATTCAACTAGTAGGACTAACTTTGCTTAATTTATAAGAAGAGGAAAAAAAACCTGCTGAGGAAAAAACAAAGGAGAATATGGTCTTATCCCAAACAGTGCTGTTAAATCAGTCTGAGCATTATTTATTGTATTTTATTTTCCTCACTGTTGTACAACCACAGCACCCAGCTGTTTGCTGCGTTGCAAGGGTAGCATTTTCAAGGTTAGCACTGAAGTAATCAAACGTTCAATGGTGGTATGAATATTCATATCAAGACACATTATGAGAAAGTAGATCGAGGCAAATATGCAATTTAAATATAGACTACAGCAGGAAACGGGACATGAAACAGTAATTAGATAGTGAAAATGACATGTTATTTACATAGGTAAATACACTGCAGGGGTTATGCATGTGATCTTTTCTATTAGCACTTGTTTGTTTGCAATTTAACCCTGATTTTAAGAGAGGGTTTTTTAAAACATAAAAATGGGCAGAGAAAAATGCTTTCTTTGTACTAGAAAATCCGCATGGCTTGCAGGGTTACTGATTGTCAGCCAGGTTTCACAGCTAATGTGGATCAGAATAGGCCTGTTCTGCAGAAGCTAGTGGTGTCAGTTCTCCCCAGCCTTGCTTACGCAACTCACTGCTATTTGGACGCCTGGACGCCTGTGGGTGCTGGCAACAAATGCCCGAGCTCCTGCTGCTCAGACTAGGTGGAAATCATACTGCGCTACTGAATTTCTTGTGGGAAGAGCAACTTGAAAGGGACAAAAGCATTGTTTCTCCATGTTCAGGGAACATCTAGATGTAGATTAAGTTTCCTGCTTTTCCTTTCAGAAACAGAAATGTGGCTGTAGCCTAGTTAGATCAGTACCAGTGTGCGTCATGCGTCTCCACAGCCATCATACCAAAGGCAGCAATACTCATTTTTAGTTCTGCTCTGAACCACCTCATTCTGCTGGATTCCATCCCCACGTCTGCTTCTTTTTCCTTTATCACTTAATTGTGCTCTTCTCCTTTAGCCAAGAGGAAAGTGAGAGAAAAGGCTTGACCAATGTATTTCCTTTCCTCTCTCCAGCCAGCAGCATTCTTCCCTTACCATGACCAGCTGCTATGAACACGGAGTTAGCTGATAGTTTGGGCTTCCCAGAGAAAATGGATTGTAGGGAATTAATGAGGGGAAGAGGGACGGAAACAGATGTCCCTCTTGCAAAGGCTCATTTGTTCCTTAGCCTTTCACCTCTAGGTTGCTTTTGGTTGTGTGCCTCTACTGTGCTTGAGTCTGCAAGCAAGGAAACCAGCTTCAGAGTACGTAACGTTTACTTATTGGTGAATACATGCAGTGGATAGCTAGGACTACCGTGCTACAGGGCCATGCAAATATTCTTTGACTCTGGATGAGTCTCTCCTGAACAGGCAATCATCAGTCAGGTGAGGAAGGGTCTGCCTCTTGCTCCTTGGCGTAGGCTGATCTTTGATGTTGCTGATTTGCTGTCTTCCAATTCTTCGCTTTTTTTTTCCCTAGGATTTTACAGCTTTTCATGTAAGTGTTTTCCTCTTGAATCCCTGAGCTTTAAGTAACCCCATCTCAGCAAATACTGTTGAGTCTATTCTTTTGCTTTTCTTATCCTGCATGGCTTTAGCTCATGGGCTTTCTCACACCTTAACAGCATTTTTCTATAAAACTCTCACAGTGATAATTGTGTTGTGCAAAACCAGGCTGGGGCTCGTAGACAGCTGAAGCCCTCAGCCACAGGTTGTATCTTCCGAAGCGTTATATCTTCCAACCCAATTCACATTAGCTGCCTCAATGACATAAGGAATTGCAGCATAAAGCTCAAAGAAAAATTTGTAAGACAAGTGCATGGCAGTGCAGTAACATTTTCAGGAAATTTCTGTGTGTAGGCTCCTGAGCTGGCATTTAGCAAATGCCCAGAATCCGGAGAGGGCACAGCCCTGCTGGAGGTCCTGTGCTCCTTAATACAGAAAAACTAAGGCGCTTGACAGTGACTGGGTGGTTTCCCAATGGGCAAGTGTCTCAAACCTGCTGTTCTGGACAAATTCCAAGCTGGTCAGTCCCACTCTGTTTTTAAAGGTCATCTGACATTGCAAAATATGGGTTACTACCTGTTCTTTTTAAAATCCAATTAAGACTTCAGTTTAGAAATCAGGATAATGCAACCTTTGTCCTTTGTTATCTTTCATTTCGCGTTTACTTTTCATCAGCAGACAAGTGCTTGTGGATATAAGGAAAAACCCTGAGAACTCTTCCTATCTTTTACGCATGTTTCAATATGCAAAGGCTCTGTGTGTGTGAGTGTGTATCTGTCCTCTGCAGAGTAGCTGCGTATTGCTAAGGATTGGATTTGCCACTTCTCTGTGTGGAGGTGGCAGGACATCAGTCCTCATTCTTTATAGGAAGTTTATTAGTTTTTGTGAAGCACCTCGAGACTTTCTGGAATAAAAGACTGTTGAGATAAAGATTATTTATTATTCATCACTCCAAATACATTTGTTCATACATTTTAAAGCTGGGGAACAGTGTGTGATAAGAGACAGCTGCATAGCTAGGACCCTTACCACAAGCATGCAAATTATCCTTCAGATCTGAAAAGAGGTGGTGGGCCCAAGCAAGTGTCTTTTTTTTTTTCCCAGACATATCAGATGGGCTAATGAAAGCTGTTACTGCTCCCCATAAAACATAACACAGCAAGATCCCCAAAATGAACTAAATCTGTTGATAACAATCACACTGTAGATAATAGCACAAGCACACAAAAAAGGATGTAAAAATGTCATAAAAATCATTTAATCTCTGATTTGAATCTTTTGATTATGAGTATGAGGGAGGCATCCTACAAACAGAGCTACCGTAAGTACCCCTTATCACTGTGTGCCCAGCTTCTCCAACAAAAATTGCTTAAGGCAGCAAGAGGCAATTCAGCAGAAGAAATGAAAGCAAAACCAGTCTTCTTGCAGAAACTAGACATTTTGTAAAACCAAATGGAGCAGAGAGAAGAGCGAATGTCCGTGACTGAAACGACCATGACAAGACAATCTCTCCGAATGTCAGATGGATAAAATAACGACAGACTTCTCTGTGGAAATCCGGTTGAAACTCACTCGTATCAGGCCTCTGGGTTTTCTCAGTGAATGGAAATTAAGATTGCAATAACTTTTTTCCACCTGTTCAAATGTGTGCCAGTTCTCCATTTTTCCTCATTAAGGAGACAGAGAGGATTGAACATCTCCCGTTGCTTTTGGATCCAGTTTGGAATTGCTCAATATTTTACAGGAAGCAACTTTTAGGGGGATAATGCCTCTAACTTGGGCTGAAATCATATGAGCACCTGTGGCATTTCAGACCCAAAGAAGGCCAGAGTGCCACACAACAAGCCATATTTCTTGCAGTCACTTCTACAGACTTTGAAACAAAAATATTTTATTCCACCTTATTGTTTGGCAGTTCAGAGGAGCCTCTGGGGAAGGGAAAAGCTAATTTCTCTTTTTCCTGCTAACAGATTAGTAGTCAGTTCCGTTTAGGATGAATTCCAAAGGACTATTTTCCTCCCTTTTACACCATTCAGGATGGGGAACTGTTACAATGGTCAACTGGACGGGCTTATTTTTGTATTAAGGACAACTACAAATTTCAACAGTGGTTTGTCTCTGAAAACTGCAGGTGACTTTTTGAATCACAGACATAAACAAGACGAAAAAGATCCTGTTCCGTACCTTGCTGTGCCCAGCACTGAACAGTAGTTTGGTGGAGTCCATTTTCAATGAATGACTTTTGGGAAAAAACAAAACCTGAAGTGTCATGTGAAGAAGACACTGCTAAATTGCAGGTTCTTCTGAACTGAGGAGCAGACACTGTCTTATACATTGTGTGTGACTATGAAAAGTTCCTCAAATAACAGCAATAAGCCCTTTTCAGAGTAAACAGGCATCAAATCAAATGTCCAGAGTCAACTAACTGCCTCACTCCACTGAAAATTAGCAATTTGTAAATGCCCTTGGCCACCAGCTTCATCTTCAAGCATCGACATACCTTTCAAAAATATCCTCTTTAGTCCTTCTCTGACTCAATTCTCCTATCCTTCCTCTTCCTCTGTGTTAAAACCTAAGATATTTGTACAGAGCAGGTCATAGGAGAGGGTCTAATCCCAGGTGAGGAATTTAAGTACTATTGTAATTCATTATTTCTCATCTCATTTTCTTTCACTTAAGATATTCCATTTTCTTTCTTTTCTGCTTTTTAGCTCTCAAGAGTCACCAGATATTTTTTAAGGTATTAAGTAGCTTGTTTCCAGCTTAGATTCCCTAAATGCATAGGCTTCTGCTCTACAAGACATTCTCACAGAGTAGACATTCTGGCATAAAATCTTAAAATTCTTGGTTTGGAGAACAGATTTTGCCATTTCTCTACATGCTGCCCAAGATAGGGGCAGTGACTGTCTGCAACTCCCAAACGCTGTTTCAAATGATTAATTCATGCCTCACACTCAAGAACACACAAAATATCATGATGAACTTTTGCATACAGAAAAACAATATCTCTAGGTATTTGTGTTCAAGATTTGATTTACATAAATGACATTTTGCATGTAAATATACAGCCAGCCATTTGACTGGCTGCCAAGAGGCATTTGAGCTAAACACAATGACGCTCCTCTTAATCTAAAATGTCATGTTCTCATGTGCACCTACCACAAAGGTTATCACACACATCAGAAAGTAAACAAATTATTTGGCAAATAATTAGCCTCACCAAATTCGTGCCTTTTTCTTCCTGGTTAAAATAACTTCTGTCAAGGAATATGACTCCCAAATAAGCATCCATCAATTTTGGGTGCCTGACTTAACATGATAAGAAAATACTAATTCTCTGCCACCCCAAGAAGAGCTGAGTCCCAGCTCCAGGGGACTGAACAGCTGTGCTCTGAAAATGCCAGTCCCTGGGCTAAAATCTTCCAGGCAGTCCTGCCCGTAAAGCTTCCTTGGGGTTTTAAGAATAACCAAGGGCCTCTGTCTTTCCCGAATCTGGACTTGCAGTCGGAGCCCTGCATAGGTAGATCATTTATAACAGGAGATCGCTCTGGTTGAATGTGTGTTGACATTTGTTTCTTCAGAAAAGCACGAGTGGCAAACATTACAGAGCATCTCTTCTTTTCTCCCTCTGGAGTTCAGAAAGCTTTCAGGCTTCTGATCTACAACTGGAAGATCTGATCTGCTACTTCAATACATATTTACCGAGTATCTCTGATGTGTCCATTGCCCACTCTGCAGCATGATTTTCCCAGGCCCCAGGATGTTTCCCTAGTACTGAGACTGCAGCAGTAGTATCTCAGGCACTCCTGATGATACTCATTGCCTATTGTTGTGGTTTAACCCCAGCCGGCAACTGAGCACCACACAGCCGCTTGCTCACTCCCCCCTCGGTGGGATGGGGGAGAGAATCAGAAGGGTAAAAGTGAGAAAACTCGTGGGTTGAGATAAAGACAGTTTAATAGGGAAAGCAAAAGCCGCACACGTGAGCAACGCAAAACAAGGAATGCATTCACCGCTTCCCATCAGCAGGCAGGTGTTCGGCCATCTCCAGGAAAGCAGGGCTCCATCACGCGTAACCGTTACTTGGGAAGCCAAACGCCATCACTCCGAACGTCCCCCCTTCCTCCTTCTTCCCCCAGCTTTATATACTGAGCATGACATCATATGCTACGGAATACCCCATTGGTCAGTTGGGTCAGCTGTCCCGACTATGCTCCCTCCCAGCCCCTTGTGCACCTGGCCGAGCATGGGAAGCTGAAAAGTCCTTGACAAGCGTAAGCACTACTTAGCAACAACTAAAACATTGGTGTGTTATCAACATTATTCTCACATCAAATCCAAAACACAGCACTATACCAGCTACTAGGAAGAAAATTAACTCTATCCCAGCCAAAACCAGGACACCTATATCTACCGTTGATTTGGCATGTTATAGGTAGGTCTGGGGAGAATATGAATCCCAAGCTCTGAAGAAGAAATTTGAGTCATGACGATTGCATGAGCCTCATCCTCCTTTTCCAGAAGGCTACAGTCACTGCCTCTGTTGCTGGGCAAACTTCTCTCCTGTTCTGCTATAAGATATATAGATGCAGGCAGTTCTCCAAATTTCAGTTAACTTTTTTACTTTTCTTTTTTGTCCTATTTTCTTTTTAAGTAATCAAAGTCTGAGTTATTGATCCCTTCTTTAGCAAAACAACCCTGAGGTCTGTATTTTGTCACAGGTGTAGTTAAGCTACTGTCATGCAACAGCTATCCTACAGAGTGACATTGCCTACAGCTCAGAAGCCACCTTGTTTCCCATCCTAGACTGTTGAATGGGAAGCCCAAGTGAGGCTTGCATCATTTTAGTGTTTCTAATGTCAGATACGATGTGTATAAATTTTGTTTTGCCATGTGAAAAATGGAGCAAAAAATTGCAGCTTTCCAATGACATGCCCAGATTTTCAGTTGAGAGATCTCAGACAAGATTTCTTTTTCCTTTACACATACGCACGCTATACACAATGAGGCAAAGAAAAAGAGGACTGCAGTTTGTCTGAGGAAACTTAATTTTTTTCACTTTAAATCCTAGCAGGAAAAAAGGACTAAAACATAGGTCTTGTTTCTTTTCTTTTTTTCACATTCCTGCATATTGAACCTTTTATTAAAAAAAAAAAAAAATAACAAAGAAGATATAAAAGAAACATAAAAAGGAAATGTTCTTTCATTTTCAATCACAACAAAATTGATGGTATGTTTCACTGCAAGCGCTAAATTCCTCCTACTTCAGACTGAAGGAAATTTTTCCAAAACCAAATGGTGCATATATCTACCATAAATTAGGAGAGCCTATAGAGGTTGCTATTGTTCAAATGGTGTTACTTTATTTTTCCATTGAGGTAGCTAAGCATCATTCTTCTGCTGTCCTTCAAGCCTGCCTGTGAGCTAAGTACGAACAACAGTACTTTATTTTCCCTCAGATATTTTTCACTAAGGCAAGCTCCCAGCGCTATCAGAGGCAGCCTGTTTGAATAACAACTAAATGAAAACAGCCTTAACATTTGAGCATACAGGAACATAAACTGTAGTCTAATTGCTTAAAAGGCTGAAGGCTTGCTCTTGAGCATGGATCCAAACCTCACATGAGTGCAAGGACCACATATATGTCCAGCAAAGTGCCCAGAAGGGTCTGAGTGTCCTGCATTGTAGGGGAGATTGCACAGGCATAGGCAAACAAGGGAGGCAGCTTGCAAACTACAGGGAATCAGGTATTTTAACCTGAAGAGTTGCCCCTGCCTCTAACCTGCTCCTATGATGGATGCTGATGAGGGTGTCAGCTCTGACAGGTGGTGGACCTTCCCAGTAGCAGCAGGAGTCCTCTGATATTTTGACCCAAACCAACTTCCTTCTTTCCCCTGTGAATGTCAGCAAGGAGAAATTTGGGAATGAGGGAAGCGCGGCTGCGGGGTAGGACACAGTTGTTTGGGATAGGAAGGGCAAGGAGGGATGCTCTGTAACAGAGGCCAAGTCAAATGTTAAGGCAGAGGAAGAATCACAGTCAGCTGCCTGTACCACTGGTCCTTTAACCAAAGCCCTGTTTTAAATCTTAATTTTCCTCCCTTCCAGCCCTTACTTCCTTTCTTTCCCATTCTACCATCACTGCAAAAGGCAGTTTTGTCTACAGAACTGAGAAGTCTGGAGCCAGCTCAGCTCTGTGGCTGTACCTGGAGGTTAGAGTCAGTCTCCAGGCCTGAAACAGAAGGAGAGGTAGAGTGCAAAGCTTCAACAGATGTTGCTGTCCTGCAGTTGTAAGTTAATGCTGCCCTTTTCAAGGTTTGCAAAAGTACTGCTTCTTGTGCAAGAGCCAGCATCCCAGGAAGAGCTCAGACTGAGCCAAATCGCTACTTGTGCTTGTTACTTACCCTGTGCATGGTAACCTCTGGCTTAAAACCAAGTAGAAGTGATGATGGGCTAAATTGCTTCCTGAGTGGCACCCACAAATAAATATTAGAGCTGATCAAACAAAACCCAAGACTCTGAAGTAACAGCAAAAACAGCAATTAGTTTAAATTTGTCATTGAAAACAAAATTTTTTGGAATCTGAAAATAGTTCAGTTACAGCATTTTGCGGAAAGCCAAAAGAGGCTATGTAAGCTCTTTTCCAGGATCCAGCAAGGGAAAGGAAGATAAAACAGAGGAGACCATGGAACTAGCATTGCATCCATTTCCACCCCAGGCCTGTGGTTTTGCTCTGGTCCCATATGCCATCAGGACAGCGATAGCACTTCAGCCTCCTGACTGACATGGTATGAAAGAGCTGGTGAGGGGCCGGGGTGTTGTACAGACACCAAACTCCCACCTCGAGGGACCCTCTCATTAGTGTCAGCTTCACACTATGGTACCTGTCCTACCACAAGAACTGGGAACAGGGAGCAAGATTGCACTTGCAGACCATTTTGACCACTAGCAGAGCAGGGATGTCTTTTTCTGTAGAAAATGCTGTGTTAAGTGAAACTTAGAAGTCTGGACAAACATGACAAAAGCACAGAATGCTCTCTGATGTATATAGGCAGCCTCTCCAGAGGTGATAGCATGCTGTAAGTTATAAGCCCACTCATCTTTTAAGTTCCCATCTGCAATGAGAACTAGAATTAACTTTTTCATAGATGTTATTGAGATCATTCATGTGAATTTGACATTTTTGTGCTAAAATTCACGTTTGGTTTTATGCACTTTCAGGCGTGCTATGTGCTTGTGAGGCTGGGCCCCGGACTCGATTTTAAGTGCAGGCCCTTTAAATTGCTCTCTGGTGCCAGGTCTTCCGAGCTAGTGCTTTCCAGTTCTTTTCTTGGATTTGTAACTTTCCCAAAATTATCCAGGGGAGATTCAGATTACCTGACAGTAGGCTGCCTTCTCTTTTAAAGACCTCTACACAGTTGTCCCTAAGGGAATACAAATGCAAACCCACTGCCTGCCAATGCTTTCAAACATTCAAGACCTTGGAATTAAACTTTTGCAATATTCAGTTATATTGCATCAAGTAACATGTGCAGAATACATTTTCACGAGTGAAACATTCTCAGAATCACCTAGTAAGTCAAGCTACCTCTTATTTTAACAGCATAGTTAGTGGTTTTCACATAATGTTTAGGTGTGAAATCATTACCATGAATAATTCAACTGTGTTTTTTATCTTGTTTTTTTTTCTATTCACACTCTCCATTAACAAAGAAAACCTGGTGAGTGGAGTGCTGAAAGAACACTGAATTCATGAGTTGATAAAATAAAATATATGCTGAAGCTTTTCTAAGAGGGATTTATTATTCCTGAAGTACAATAAAATTACAGCATTTGTTGATTCTAACTTTGTTATTATACTTTCTTTGAGCTATTTGTTAAAAACTGCTTGCATATAATGTGTTTCTTGTACAAAGCAAATCTGTGGAACTGCATCAGAAAATAGCACTCCTGACATTATGATAGAGGGAAAAAAAAAAAAAAAGAATTTGCTAAGAAGTTATGGAGTACCAAAATTATCACTGCATCCATTTAACTCACCATTTAAGTCAATTTGCTTTATTCTTCCACCAGATTTCTGCCTCATTCCCTGCTCTTGGCTCATGACCTCTTTTCTCATGCCCTACACCCACTCTGTGGCTAGCTATTTAACTTTTTTTTTTACATCTTTCTCATTCATTGTGTGGCCTCAGTGCCTTATTTACTGCATCACTCTGACTCTGTGGATGGAAGATTTACTACTGGCCTCAGAGGCTTTTGTTTGTGGTTTTTTACTATGGAATCTGAGCACTTAATATAAACTGATGTCTTTAACTCCACAACACCTCTGTGAGATATTCTTCGTCCCATTTTACATATAAGGAACTGAAGGATAGGATAAAGTTGCAATACTAAAAGGTGCAGAGGTTGGTTGGTTTGTTTGATTTATATGCAATTTATAAGACATAAATTCATTAGCCATTTATACTAATGTATTCATTCAGTGAACAGTTCTGATTAGCTCCTTTTCAAGTAGCCCTTCTGCAAACCAGACCCAGATATCCCGTACACAAAGAATGAAATACTTTAATAAGTGCCTCTGAAAAGTACTGGTTTCCATTAGTTGCCCAACAACATACGAGGGGTTCTTTGGCAGAGTTAAAACGCAGTTCTCCAGAGCAGCTTGTATTCTTTTAAACCGTAAGACTGTCTTCTCTTTTCTTGAGCTCCTCGTCTCACTTTAAACGCTATCATTTTTTGCAACAAATGCAACATTAATGATACAGGTGCCATTACACCACTCTGACAACAATCCACAGCTCATATGAAACAAAATATGAGTAGGCAATGAAACACACTCTCATGAAAGCACATACCGACACAGGTCAGAAACTGAGATGATATTAGACTTATTTTCTGGTGGAAACAGCTCTCCTATTCCACAACAGGTCACAATGTTTTAAGTCCATTTGCCAAACTACAGAGGTATTAAATTTCCCAATTAAGCAGTTTTAAGATACTCCTTTACAGATTAACCTATGAGCTTTTCCCCCAGCATCTTTCTGGTAAATGACAGAAGAATTTTTCTCGATGTATGTAAAGCTTATGGGAAATATGATGCTAAAATATGGCAAAGCCATAAGCTACTGATAAGCCATAAGTTATGGTCCCATAACTGACAGTGTTAGAGACTATCACCAGAAACCTGCTGGTTTTGCAGGTTCAATTAAATCAATAACCTCCAGTTAGGAAAAGCTAGCGTTGGCATTGGTAATTTCCTCTATTTTTGTAGTATTGACTATTACATCCATCTTTGAAACACGCTTCCAAGATATGATAGATGATTTGAAGACCAAACAGTTTAATCAAACAGGCCAATCCCTACATTCATATGAGTTAGTCTGCAGGAATGTGGTCTTTTTTGAATGTATTTTTTTCTGTGGGAAAGCTTAACATTTAATTATGTTTATGTGAACTTGGAAATTAAACCTTTCTCATGATTTCATGTTGATTTTTTAAAAAGCTACAGCTGGGCTTTTCCTTTCATAAATGTGATTATCAGTTGATTTTTGGCTTAAAAGTGAGAAAAAAAATCCCCATTATTTATTTAGCTAATTTCATTGAGTTGCAAAGTACCACTTAGCATGCTTTTGAAAAGATAACTGTGAAGCCAATATTACAGTAATATTAGTTGGTGCAAACGAATTAATTCTAATTTTCTGTTTAATTAATGGGAGTAACTGTTTATTGGAGAAAGGGACATTCAGCTGTACATTAAAGAAAAAAATCATTTTGAAACCTTGATAAAATCAAGTGAGATGCCAGCCCTCCTCCTTTTAGGCGGTTAAATGTGAGGGAGCATGGCATCAACTGTGGCTAGGGCAACTGGTTTGTTCTTTAAAAAATAAAAAGAAAAAAAGGAAAATTAGGAAGTCAACTTTGATTATGATCTTATGTGGGTTTATGGTGTTTGATAACTGTTGTCCTTAAAACATTGAAAGCTTGGGGTCCATACAGAGCCAGTCACTTATCCAACCGGCAGGGTGTGCAGGTTTGTTAACTTATTTTGTTTCATGGATGCTTTGCTAAGCATAGCACAAGTCTACTGTATACTATTAATCTACTTGCTTCAACAAATGAAGGGCTTTAATTGTTGTTTTATGACTGTGCTGGGAAGGAATATGTCTGGTCTATTTTTAACAGCTTTGTGTCAGAGAAAGAGGTGTCTTCTTTTCAAGGCTTTTCAAAGTACAGACATCTTAAAAAGGTACTTCACTTTATCAGCTTACAGTGCTCACGCAAACAGAAATGAGACAGGGAAGAACAGGAAGGTCAAACTTGCATAAACACACTGTTGCACATGTTAACTGCCAGGAGAAAGAGCAACATGCATCTGAACTGAATGCATTATACAGAGAAGACAGAAGATGCTATTCTGGCACAGTCAAATTTCTCTTTCATGCAAGCTCCCATGTGATAAAGCTTAGAAGTACTATTTCCTTTTAGTAATGTAAGAAATATAAACTAAAATGGATTATTATGAATCTGGCATGATGTTTTTAACAACAAAGGCAGAAGGAGCTTTACAATGTCTTTGTTTTAAAGTTTAGAGACATCAAACATATTTTTCTGCTTCTATCAGCAAAAAACTAAATTTCCTAGCACTATCGTTCTAATAAAGCGCTACTTCTTTCCAGGAATTCCACTTGCTGCTGCAGAGAGAAATCCACCAAAAGTTGATCTCCTTATCTTGAATTTCATATGTGGTGAGTAGCTAAATCTGACACCAAATGATTTTAGGAAGAAAATTCAAAGTCAACCCATTTCCTTTGAAAAAAGCCATTTGAAACCTTTGGAAGACAGATATAGAAACACAATTTAAAACTCCCTTTCACCCTCAAATGATTGGGATTCATTTCAATAAATCCAGTGTTTGCTATGCATGGAAGATGCCCTCCTCTCTTACCACGAGCCCTGGACACTTTGGACTACACTTTCATACTGCTGCTTCTTATATCAGTGCTCCCTCATTCTGCTTGTGTAATTAATCAGATTTGGTTTTGCCTTCAAGAAAATGCCTCTTCAGTTATTCAGATTAAGCCTCCTGTACCTGTGGGAGAACTGCCCGGCTTTCCGCGTGACGCAATGAAGCAGCACCCCGCAGCCCCACCTCAGGCCATGCTGTTGACGTGCGATCTCAGCTTTGCTTGTCAGCCTCCTCTCTCTCTCCACTGACAATACTCAGGACTGGGGGAGAAGTTATGCTGTCTGGCACTATCTCTATTGCAAAGGGCCGTTTGTATTTCTAATGCAAATCAGACATGATTTTAGAACCTGATCTCTTTGACACCAAAGGCTGCAGAAGATTAGAAATGCTTAGATTTGCAGTTCATTAAAAAATGTATTTCCCCCGTAAAAGAATTGGTTTTCTCAACTCATTTGCCTTGCTGCTCTCTTGAGTGTATACTTCCATTTGTGTCTTAGTGTAGTCTAGTAGTTCTATGAACTGTGTATCTTTTTTTTTTTTCCAATTAGTTCCTCTGGGACTATTTTATTAAAGTCTTTTTGGCATTTAAAATAGATACAGGATATCATTAATCTGTGTAGGATTAAAGTGGAGGTACAAGTTGATAATATGAATTGTGAAAAAGCAGTGCAAGGTACAATTACTAATATAACTATTTTCATTATAAATACAATTACATTTTCAGTTGTTGCTCACTTAATCTTTTTAATTTTTTCCCATCTCTGAGACAAGTAAGTTTTTCATTAGCTCAAATCTACTGTTGAGAGAGGCAGTTTTCTGCTTCTTTAGGAGTATTAAGGTATCGATGACTGAGCTGGACAGAACGATTAGCAGAGGGATACAAGCCTTTTATCTCTCTGTGACTGGTCTGAACTCAAACGAAGATCGCTCAGCTAGTAGAACTGTTCATTTTCCTAGGGGGATGAGCAATTGGGGTCTCATTTTATTTTCCAGTGGACAATGGTTTTACTGAAAAATCATGACAATCTATAGGTTTGTAGGTAATGTCTGGAAAAAGAGCCACATAATACCATTTCATCTCTACAAGTGTCCCAGTAACGATTTTAAAGACCCACTCTAGTCTGCTTCAGTGGCAGGCTACCACCAATGACATTTTATGACTAAACAAGAGTGGCTCTTGCATCTGGGCATGACGGGCAGTGAAATAAGCCAATGCCATAAGAATTGCAAAGCGAAGATGGTGAAAATAATGATGAGGAAGTGATTCAAGACACGAATTCAGGGTGAAGAAAAGAGGTTTAATTTTGATGGGAAAGATAGTGAGCTCCTGGGGTTTTACACAGGCTAATTCTAGTGTGACACAGTTCTCTAGGGGAGCTACTGTGTTTCAAATTGAAATTGGGCTGTATCTGACCCCACTTCTTCTCTTCTTGTCCAGTCTAAGGGAGTGATCTTGGAGAGACTGTGAGCTGGTGGAATCTGAATGGAAGGAAAATGCTGACTTTGAAGCCCACTAGTCCACACGAGTTCCCACACCTACGCTACAGCTGAGACTAATCAGTAGATGATGCTTTTTATTTTTGATGGTTTTTCATGTTGCTTCCCAGACAGCACTGGCTTGAACTAATGCAAGCAGATACTTTGAAACCTAAATCTAGATCTCTCAGGGTACTAATTCGAAGTTGAACTTGTTGATGTAAATCAAGGAAAACTTAATTCAAAAGGCTTGTATGTGTACAATGATTCATACGCATCTAACCCTGGGATTTCTAGAATTCTGTTCTTGCTAACACTGTCTCAGTACAATGTGTGCTGTGGGATCATTTTCTTCCTGTGTTTTTGGTTTGCTCACCTATCAAATGAGATTATAATAATAATTTAGATTTTCAGATATACTTTTTTTTTTTTTTTTTACTTATTAGGTTCTATAAAATCCTTTAAAGCTCCCACATATTTATGTTTGCGTGTGTACGCCTCCTTGTCTTGCTCTGGTAAAGTGTCTTCTAACTGCACGAGGCTGCAGTTAGTGAAATGCGGGGGTTGGTGGGTTACATATCAGTTGAAATTAGGGTGAATTGAGCATTGCGCATGAAGCACGTATTTTCCTCATAGATTTGATCTATGTAAAGGAACAAAAAATATTTATGCAGGCTCTCCTGATGGGAAGCAAG
>NW_009231238.1:0-4328 GCF_000690835.1 Fulmarus glacialis | reverse complement strand
CTGTACGACACCTTAAAGAAGCACACAGGAACCAATTCTGTCTTTCAGCCACGATTAAGGGTTGCAAAGCTACCCTAAAATCTCAGTGAAGGAAACCCAGTATGCAGCTGCCATTCAAAAGCTCAGCCCCACAGGCTACCTGGTTGAAAGGTACAACACAGCATTAGAGAAGCAATGTGGAAGAACATAGCAAACAAGATCTGCAGGTGATGGCTAACAGATAGGGGGTTTTGCTAAATGAGCAGCAAAACCCCATTAAGTATTAAAAAAGATGACCATACAGAATAGCAGATTAATGTACAGCTTTGAAACATGAGTCCTGATCCAGATTCAGTGCTTGGCATGTATGCTGGATAAAATCTCAGAGCCTGATTTTCGCAAAGATTATTAAAGATTGTATTCATTCCTCTAATGCCTAGGCAGCAACTGTGACTGAGGCCTCCTGTGCAAGGCACTTATCCCAGAATAGTTTGCAGGATCTAAAGTTGAATCCTGACAAGACTAGAGATAGACCACAATTGAGAGTTTTAATCCCTTTTCTGGCACACAGGACAGTCCCTGGCCTCTGCTACTGTACGGGCTCCTTTGCGTGCTGCCAGTGTTGTGCCCCTTGATTCTCCCCTTCTGAGCAAAAGGAGCATCTGCCAAGATTCACACACACTTTCTGAGCCTGGGAGCCCCTTTAGCTTGTCCCAAGTACCACACAAAGTGCATGGAGTGGCCATATATGCATCCAGATATAATGGATATAATGCATCCAGAGTGAATTATGAGACACTACTAAACATCACTTTAGTTCTGTAACTTGAGAGGTGAAAGGTGTCTAATTAGGAAGAAAAACACAAAACAGAAGGAAGAATGAAGAGATAATAATAACGAGGCAGGGGAGAAAAAAAGAAGCAGGTGTTTAGTGACTCCCACGAAGAACAGAAACATATGAAAGCAACTATTCAGGAACATGCAAACTCTAATTGAGCCTTTTTTCAGTGCCACTATACTATTGTAAACAGCTGAAGGGAAGGCTTTCTGAAAGAAACAAGCATGGATTAGAAGAGAAGAGGAAGCAATATTCATGAAGCATTTCATGATAAAAATGATCAACAGGCTTCCTAATGCAATGCCTCATCCCAAATATTAGAAATGCTTTGAAGTCTGATGGCTGTTCTCTCTCCTTCCTCTCCAAAAATGTGGTCATCTGAAGATAGCACGTTATCCAACAGAAGCATACTTAAAAAATTTTCAAATGTTGCCAGAGAGTTTGTTTTCTTTCAAGTTATATCAATTAGTTTTGCTTTTGTAATTCTATTAAAAGGGTTTTATAGGTCCAAAATCAGGTACCAGGAGATTCTGTGGTACACAACATGTAGTCCTTCAAACATGGAGGAGCAAGGAACAGAAATTTATGTGAGATGACACTGATATCAATCATCCTCTAGGAATACCAGAGAACTACAAGGAAGTAATCTCTGACTAACAGTTGTGCCAGTAAAACATCTGCTGAACAATCTCATGTAATACACCGATTCATTCAGATGTCAGCTTGGTGGTCATTCCTTATTAGTAAAAGCTGTAGTAGCTGAATGTCTTTGTTCTGAATACGTTGACCAAACCCAAGCTCAGTATACTGTAGTTTGAACACAAAGCTGCTGGAAGAAGACACTATTTCTAGATAAAGAAATTTTGAGAACTTTCAGCACAAATACTGATAAACTCCATATATATTGTTTAGGAATATTTCAAAAACTCTTGAAATAGCAGCCCTTCTTCTAACTGAGAAATGTATGCCAAATAATAAGTCTACCATGGAAAAGGCTGTCACCCCAGGCATTCGAGTCTAACTCCCTGGATGCTTTCCTAAGCTGTGGTCAGCCAAATCAGCAGAACAGCAAACGTTCTGTTTAGGAGCACTCTTAATGTTCATAAGATTGGTGCTTCTGTGAGGCACCCAAGTGCTAGGATGTGAGACTGGGATACCTTTTGATCTGCACAGTGCTAGCTCCATGGCTCTTGCTGCATGCTTGGCACATCTATCACCTGCTCCCTGCACGTGCGGTCTGCAGGGGTAAAGAATGGGTGCAAAATTCAAGTATGGGTTGCTACCCCCTTATCCACCCTTTCATTGTTAACAGGGTAGAAGGAGGCTGGAGGGCCTCTCTCCTTTACTCTGAGGGGGAAGGTCTGTCTGGCTGTGCTGCTAGGCACATTGGACCATCCCCAAAACTTCCTGAGACAGCATGGCGCCAGAGATGGGCCTGACGTTTTGTATTTAGAGAGATGGCCTCTGGATAATTAAATAATGGCATTTGAATCCAGCAAAGCGATTTAATTTGAAAGACAAAGGTGTGGAAAGGAGAGTAAAAGAGAAGTGAGGCTACTAGCTTTTTCTCATAAACGTTGCCCTCTTCAAGAAAATCTTCGTTACCTTAGTCTGTCCTAGTAATGTTTAGTTTTCTGCTGTACCTGCGTATCTGCAGAACTATGGTAGAAGGCTCAGTCACACAGTTTATTTGCACTGTGTTTATACCGTATTAATCTCAGGCCTCCAGGTTTCTTCTGATGTACTCGTGGGAGATCAGGAAGAATTTTTTTTACTTTGATACACTGTTTGGCTTTGGGATATTATTTCTACTAACCTCTGCAGCATTGGGGCTTGGCTCCAGTTACAGGTAGGATTTCGGCAAGGTACACAGAGTACTCTTCACTTGATGTATTTTGTTTTTCACACAAGAGAAAATCTGAATTCTGTGGAGAACATGTGTTAGTAAGCTGACAGAAAGAGCAAAGAGCATGAAATTCAGATGTGTTTGGTTGGTGTTTTGCTAATCCACTTAGCATAAAGCCAAGCACAGATATGGAGCCAGATGGGAATTTTCTCTGCATCAGATCATGAGCAGGTACGAAGGTTTGTTTTCTACCCTCCTCTACAGAGTGAGTCATGATCTTACACCAGGCTCACCTGGGAGCTTTATTTAGGAAAGCCACTGTTCTTAGAGGGATGTTATTAACCTCACGACTCTGTTATTACTGCTCCATTTGTATGAAATTGCAGCACATTTGAGTAGGCCTTGTGAACGAGCACGAGGAAGTATTGTGTCTCCTCAGCTGCAAGACGGTGCTTGGACCTGTCTACAAGAGACATCGCTGGCATTTTTTTAACAAACGGCTGTGGAGCCAGAACCCCGCGGGTCAGGAATCCCCTTTTAACTCTGTGCTCCCGGGCTGGTGCAGTCCGCGTACCACTGAATCTGTCCAGCAAATGGAACAGGCAGGCAAAAGCCTATTTTATGAGCATTTGCAAAGCTTTTAAGTGTAACCTAGACACTAAGCAGATCTATGCTATCACACCGCTGACGGCTGAGTGCGTGTAGAGCAGCAAAACTTAAAGCCTGTGCAATTTTATGTATGGAAACTTAAGCATCAACAAGGGGGTTTTGTCACTGAGAGTGATGCCTGAATATTGGAAAAAGGCCATAAAGGGGAACTCCTCTTACACACAGCTTTAAGTCTTGTCCTTTTAATACCTAGAAAATGCCATGCGCTTCCATCATGAGTGATTTCTACTTCAAGAGAAATAGCAAAGCAAGAGAGAACAAAAAGGTAGATGACAAGAAAAGACCATCGTGTTGCCACCTTCGCTTTTGAGCGCAGCCCCGTGAAATGCGAGCAGCCCGCGCCGGCGGCACGCTGAGAGGCGCAGGGCAGCAGAGCGGAGAAGAGAAAGTAAGCTCTGTACTTTGTTGTTTCCTATTTTACAACATAAAGTTTAATGGGTGAATGCTATCAGCTTTTATGGTCAGATGCTTATTCATAACAATTTCTGCTGTTTTTCAAGCTCTACTTTATTTTTGGGGTTAGACTTGTGAGTGAGAACCCCTTTGACTTCTTAAAAGTTTTTATTGGAGTGGCTCTGGTTCCTCTCTTTTATATGTACTATTTTTGTTATCATTCAGCCAGTCAACCTTTTGCATGCACTTTATCTTTTGACAAACTCACTGGCTTGGCTTTTAAATGCATTCAAATACCGTGCGGTTCTTCTTGCTTGCGTAACACCAGAGAAAGCACGCCATGATCTCCTCATGAAATACTGTTTCACCACATAACACGATGAAAACAGAGCTCTGCTGCAAGCACATATTAAAAAGCTGAAAAAGACCAAAGAGCTGTATTTCTGATCACACCGGAAACATAAATATGTTCAACTTAAAACTTGCAGTCTTTTCAGTGTTTTTTGCCACTTGGAGAGAGAAGACGTTGGATACCCTCAGGTACTGTCCTTCTAGGCCGGGACAGGAACCTGTAAGCAGAGGCCTGCGGCCGCCGGTGAAGGC
>NW_009231237.1:4651-6734 GCF_000690835.1 Fulmarus glacialis | reverse complement strand
GGTGGGGTGGGGACCCCCGGGGTCTGCGTGGCCGGGGCTGCTGCCCAGCCCGTGGCCGCGGTCGGTGAGCGATGTTTTCCGGTGCCTGAGAGATGCCGCCGTGGGGGAGCGGAGCTGAGCGCTGCCCACGGGAGGCGGGAGCAGCATCCCAGAAGCCGGGGTTTATTTCCCGCTAGCGACGGCACAGAAACAATGCCGCTTGTCTTTTCATCTTTTTCCTGTCGTTGCTGCTCCTTTCACGGTCTGAGGCAGAGATCTGCTCCCAGGACGGAGAGCCGGGAGACAGAACGGTTTTGTAGGCTTCAGCAAAGCTGATGCCTTGGTGAAATGACCTGAGCTCTCCTCGCTGCCACTCTCCTTGAAAAGGTGAGCGAGATGGGATTTTTAAAAAATTCAGTAGGTTATATTCACATGCAGCAGCCCAGTGGTTTCTGTTTGTGGAAACATCTCCACAGGGGTTCAGGGAAGTGATGCATTTAGAAGGTTTCTGGCAAGAAATTGCAAAAACGCTTCCCCAGGGGCCAACGTAAACCGTGCTGTTAGTGGTTGTGTTTATTCATGAGCAAAACTGGCCATGAAACGATTGCTCTTTGCAAACGCTCTGGGAGCAGAGCAGCGGGTTGTACATCCATTTGTCTCCCTGCTTTGCCTGTACTGGCCTGCTCCTCTGCACGGGGAGAGCAGGTCCCTTCCCACAGAGCCGGGGAAGATGAAGAGATTTCTTTGGAGTAAGGTTTAGGGACATGAGGGCTTGAACCAGCCAGATATTTTGGTTGTAGCAAGAATCCACGTGTGGCCAGGGAATTTTGCAAATGGACAGGTAAGGAAGTTATTAATTAAAGACCCATAGTCAGTCAGCTGTTCTAGATGGTACAAGGAAATTGTTTTTGTAAATAAACCGTACTCTCTGGTTTGGGCAAAAGAGGAAAGATGCCACAGATCCCTGTCATTGTCCTTGGTTTGCAACTGCAAAGTGTGCTCTGCGGGTGAATAAATGAGCAAGGGATGGCTGTCCAAGTGAGTCTCCATCCTGCTGCTCCTCCTTGGCTGTGCCTGGGTGCGCAGGAACCGAGACACTGCCCGATCCTGTTCGCAGGCTGATGGCGTATCCCAAATCCCCGGAGCAGCCCGGGGTGCACTTGACAAGGGTCGGGGTGCAGCGCAGCGGCAGTGTTCCTGTGCGCGGGCACGGGGGCAGCTTGCATGCTGCTGCGAGCCACCGCGGCTGGACTCTGTGCTCCCGGGTCAGCCCTGCCACCCCAGTCAATCAGCCGCGGGTGTGGACGTGCTCTGAGCCGCAGCTCCGTGTTTTCAGTGGAGTGTTTGTCGCCTGAAGACTGCCTGACACGGAGAAGCGTTTACCCACTCATGCCTCCTTCAGCACACGCGCGGGTGTACTGAGCTCGGCCGGGTGCTCCGTCCCGGGGGTGCTGTGCACCACGCTCGTCCCGCCAGCCCTGGGAGCCCAGAGCCCTCCCGGCCTGGGCGCCTTTGCTTGCCCAGCGTGCGGCCACCCCCTTTCTCCAGGAAAGCTGGAGAAGGCCAGCTTCCACAGGCAGAAATACCCGTTTAAAAGGCGGTTGTACAATTTCTGAAGCAGCCAACAGTTGTTTCCCTTTCTGTGCTCGGCGCGGCTCAGTCTCCAGTGCTGGGAGGGCAGCGGCTCCGGTGAGTGGCAGGCGATGCTCCAGCGGTGTGGCAGGGCAGTTTCTCACCCTACACATATTTTAGCACAGCCTCATTTGACCTGCTGTACCTCTTCCTAAAGTTTGGCTCCTGCATAGTAATTTGGGTTGATTCCTAAAGCAAAGACACATGGTGCTGGTTGGCAGAAGGAGCTGGGCCCTTTTCCCTGTGCTCGCTGTGCCCATCTGGGGGATGCCGAGAGCCCCGGGGTGACGGGGGCTGGCGGGGCCCACCCCAGCGGAGCTGCAAGCAGAGGGGGAGCCCAGAGACCTGGCCATGCCTTGGAGAAATGCCTGGAGCGGAGGGAAAGAACTACCACATCCCCGGCTCTGGCATCCCCACGCGGGACGCAGCCAGCGGGGCAGCCCCCACACAGGCCGCCAATCAGGCCGTCCCA